>NC_086446.1:533235819-533396561 GCF_028390025.1 Pseudophryne corroboree | reverse complement strand
ACACTTCACAGAACACTGGGGGGGGGGGTGACACTTCACAGAACACTATAAATGACATGCGGGGTGGAACGGGCCCATGTCTGTGTGCATCCGCCCCCCTGGATCTGACAGTGCCTCCTGTCTCCTCACACACAGCCTGCTCCCGCCATCCCCCTCCCCAACACACACGCATAGCCTTTTACCCCATCCCGTCACCGCACACACAGCCTATTACATCCCAGTCACCTCACATACACAGCATGCTACATCCCAGTCACCTCACATACACAGCATGCTACATCCCAGTCACCTCACATACACAGCATGCTACATCCCAGTCACCTCACATAGACAGCATGCTACATCCCAGTCACCTCACATACACAGCATGCTACATCCCAGTCACCTCACATACACAGCCTGTTAACCCCCAAAACACCACACACACAGCCTGTTACCCACCAAGTTACCACACACACACACACACACATCCTGTTACATCCAATTCACCACACCCACCCACCCCCTGTTCCCTGGAGTCACCACCCTCCACACAAGCCCATATATGTATGAAATCATGCATGCATACATACATATAAGTCAAATGTTACCTCCAGGTCCCCACAGCACAGAGGGAGGGAGGCTACCAGGCAGGGTACGGGACACACAGATGATCACTTGACCCCAGGCAAAGTTGGGGGCGTGGCCTAATCACGGAAACCCCCCAGTGGCCACGCCCCCTTTTTAAAACCCCATCGCAAGCTGCAGACCTGTAGCCCGGGAGAGGCGATGGTGGCGCATATGCCCCATTGTGCCCAGCACCAGCAGAAGTCAAAGTCGGCCCCAGTTTGCGTTATGGCTGGGGCCGGCTCTGCTGCAGGACCCGGGGCTACACAGTCCTCTCCTGCTAGCCTCCGCCTCCACAGTTAGGGCCTGGTCTGTGCTCCCTACAGCAGCTGCTGGTGGCCGTGACACGTGGGGGGCGGAGCCACATATGAGAGGCGGCCCCCGCACGCCACTCGGCCCACCGGGGACCTCCCCGGTAAGAGCACTCGCCAATCCGGCCCTGTACTGTGTGTGACCCGAGTCTGTATATGAAGTGCTATGCCAAGTTCTGTTGTGCTTTGCATACATATTCAGACACACACATGCAGAATTGTTGCATGTCAAATTAATTAGTGCAGTCTCGCAAACTGCTTTTGTCACATCTGATTACAACTAAGATGCACATTAAGGTGAAAATTATGCTGCACCGCTTGACGCAGCTAACTGGTGACAGGCTTGGTGTATGAGGACACATCTGTACTAGACAATATACGAATCAGAATAGTGTTTGCTGACAATACCAACACAGTGTAAACAGTAGCTGCTGCTTTATATTAAATATATCTTCACAATGTACAGTATGAAATTTATGAAGAGACTCTGTGACAAGCAAAATAATTATCCTTTGGAACAATCAGTGCCATGAATGGAATTGTGGAAATTAGATTTCAGACCATTTTCCTTTGTAGACATTAATGTAATACTTAGTAAATAGAAACAATTTGTTATAATCTCAGACTTTCGTGTACTTAGCACAGCCTTTCCTGAAAGAGGGGAGTATTGTATCTCTAATGTTCCTATTATAGTCCTACTACTGACTTTAGTCCTGATTCAGAGGTGGCTGCAGTAGCTGTCGGTAATGCCGTGGCCAGCTGCCGATGTTATCCGCTGATGTGCACACCATCAATCAGACATCAGCCGCACCATGTGACTTTAGAGCAACCCTGTGGTTGCTCAGCATGTCTGGCTGTACATGGCCGCCATGCCAGTGGAACCGCATCTTTGAATGCAGACCCCGACACGCCTGCTGCCAATAGCCACCTCTTAGTCACAGTTAAGGGACGGCTTTTAGCATTGTATGGAACTCTATGCAATTTCGATCTGTGTCCCCCGGCCGCAACCATCGGGATGCATGCGCAAAAGTAAAACATTGGCTGCTTGCACTGAATCACACCCTTTATCTCTCCAACCTTAGCATTTACCCTAAGCCTTGTCATGGTAAATTAAAGCTCTATAGGATGAGTGAGCTTTATGTTCCCTTGGGGGTGAAAATCATAGAAAGAATGAAGTAGTGAAATAAATTTGTAAGACAATTATAGCTGAGATGGAGACTGACAAGTCTGAAGTATGCATAAAGAAGTTAAGATAATACGTTCTGCAACCTAAAGATTACTATATAGGGCAATTAACTGTTGCATAAACTAAGGGAGGAATTCAATTTACTGTGGTAATTGTTCCCAGTGGGATACATTCAGTAGTGCAGATTTTTTTTTCCACCTGCCCGGAGGCAGGAGAAAAAGAATCTCCGAGAACGGATCCGTTTCCGCGGCCGCGATCACGTAAACACATGGATCCGAGAACTTATCCTGGATCCTGCATGTTTTTAAATGAAAATAATGGGGTCATTAAATTACCCTGATAACATTTTTGTGGTAAAACAGAATTTTACTGCACTTTGTTACTGCAAAAAACGGATCACGGGTAATTGAATTCTTCCCTATACGTTTCACTGCAGGTCAGAATTTATTATTGTTGCCTTCTTCCTTCTCTGCTTTCCACCCCTTTACTGAATGGGTCTCCACCGCAATGGTGAAACCTAATTTATATTGTCCTGGGCAGAGATTAAACATATCACAGTGGTTTTGGGTGTAGATGTATGCTGTATTAGGGATGACCATTGATGTTGTAAAACCATCAATAGTTCCTAGCCGATGTTGAATAGGTTTACTATCTATGGCAGATAACCAAATGTTTTACCGCCATCGATGGTAGCCATGGTCCACGACACCCGTAGAGGGAGAATAGAACCTGTGGTGAGCGCAGCGAGCCCGCAAGGGGCTTCATTGCGTTTGCCCCCCTTCCGGCATGCTGCCCTAGTTTCTGGTGTTGGTATATTGACATTCGGCATCCCGTCAGTGCATAGACCATAGATATATATAGGTGTGTGTGTATATGTGTGTATGTGTATATATATATATATATATATATATATATATATATATATAAATATATATTATATATATCTACTGGAATTGTGCATGTGGTGACAGTACAGTGTGTGTTTGATTGGCCTTCTTTTGTTGTTACTGATCTTTAAACTGCTGTTTGCATCATTTTTTTTAAAGGTCTCATCATTAATAAAGATGTTTCTTTGTGTCAATGGTGTTTAGGAAAAAATAGACTTCCTTTGTCCTTTTTATCATGGACGATACATTCAGCCAGTTCACTGTCTGCTTTATATGAGCTGCTCTTACACACAGCTAGACTCATTTTTCCTGCCTGCAGGATTCCCTCCCACGCAATCCCTCCTCTGACAGCATTAGATGTGTCAGAAGGGGGCCTGCTACTGAGACAAGATAATTAACTATCCCCTCAAGCAGTTGACTTAAGCAACCTTTGAACTGTAAGATAACACATAGTAAAAAGAAAAACAAAGCTGCCTATAATACCACAACGCTGTTAAAAGATGGTTATATGAACATTTGTTATCTTATCAGCTAGTGTCCACAGTAGTCCAGTACTCAGTGGGCATCATTTATTGACTGCACAGGGTGGATGAAAGGGTGGCCAGGTGTTATATTTCTTTATTTCCTGTGCAGTGGAATTAGGCAGTGACTATAGCTGTACTGACCGCTTCCATGATCTTGTCAGCCAATATTCAGGTATTCTGGAAAGAATACTAGCCAGGCCAGGCTGACAGAGGAAAACCGTCTCTATTATCTTATCACAGATTCACTGCCAAGTTCCTTCTGTGTCAGTAATACCCAAAGAGCTTAGACTTTCCAGCATATATTGTATTTCTGGTTTTCAGAATTACTGGACAGAAATATCTATTTACAGTATTTGGATCCAGAACTGTTGTAAGTACCAGTTTCTTCCACACACTACGGCAGTCCAGTATACAACATAACGGTCAAGTTTGTTAACCATGTCCAGTAATGACAATCTATCCAAAGTCAGGTGATTTCCCTTCTTTCCAGCTGTGTAAAACTTTCTTCAGAGGTCATTGGAGCAGAAATGAAAAATAAGAACAATTTGATAGATAGATAGATAGATAGGTGTGCTTCTACTTTTCCACTGGCACCATGACGAACCCAAGGTCTGAAACAAGGAGACAGGCAAGTGCCAAGCTCTGAGCTAATTACTCCACTGGCTTTCGCTTCTTACTAATTACATTTTTAATGTGTGCATGATAATTACATGGGAAAGGTCAGTGTAACCTTTGCTTTCCGGACTGTCTTGTGACTCATTCCTTTGCTTCTCCTGGGGGTTTCCTTTCACGTTACATAAATAAATCAAGAATATAAATATATAACAGCTTTGTTGAATCTGTTTATTATTGAAATCCTGGTAGGAGTGATCCGTCATTGCCTTCACTTGGTTACAGGGGTGGTATTCATGTGACCGGCGGTCGGGAGACCGACAGTCACATGCCCTCCTCCACCATCCCAACCCCTCACTATCCCGATGGTTGGCATGCCGACCAACAGGGACTATTTTCACTTGTGGGTGTCCACGACACCCATAGAGTGGGAATAGAACCCGTGGCGACCGCAGCACTCGCCCCTCCCCGCCGGGATCCCGGCGTCGGTATGCTGCCATGATCCCGGCGTTGGTAAGCTGACCGGCGGTCTCCTGACCGCCGGTCAGCCACACTACACCCAGTTACAGAATGTCATAGAGCCAATGAAACAATCTTTATACTAAATCTCACACTTCTAGCAGCGCACATCTGGTGATCAGTAGGTCTCTCGTGGTAGCATTCTTAGATGATGGGGATTGTGCTTGGAAACCATGAAGGGACATCTTATAATTAACTCCAGTATGTACAGTGCATCTGGAAAGTATTCATAGCACTTCAATTTTTCCACATTTTGTTATGTTACATCCTTATTCTAAAATGGAATAAATTAATTTTTCCCCTCAAAATTCTACACACAATACACCATAATGACAACGTGAAAAAAAACTTGGGGTGATTTTTGCTAATTTAGTAAAAGTGTATAAGTATTCACAGCCTTTGCATCATGTTTCCACTGATCATCCGTGAGATGTTCCTACAGCTTAATTGGAGACCACCTGTGGTAAATTCAGTTGATTGGACATGATTTGGAAAGGCACACACCTGTCTATATAAGGTCCCACATTTGACAGTGCATGTCTGAGCACAAACCAAGCAAGAAGTCAAATGAATTGTCTGTAGACCTCCGAGACAGGATTGTCTCAAGGCACAAATCTGGGGAAGGGTATAGAAAAATATCTGCTGCTTTGAAGGTCCCAATGAGCACAGTGGCCTCCATCATCCATAAATGTGTGGAGAGAGGAGAACCTTCCAGAAGGACAACCATCTCTGCAGCTATCCACCAATCAGGCCTGTATGGTAGAGTGGCCAGACGGAAGCCACTCCTTAGTAAAAAGCACATGGCAGCCCACCTGGAGTTTGCCAAAATGCACCTGAAGGACTCAGACCATAACAAACAAAATTTTCTGGTATGATGAGACAAAGATTGAACTTCAGGCATCATGTTTGGAGGAAACCAGGCACCGCTCATCATCAGGCCAATACCATCCCTAAAGTGAAGCATGGTGGTGGCAGCATCATGCTGTGGGGATGTTTCTCAGCAGCAAGAACTAGGAGACTAGTCAGGATAGAGGGAAAGGTAAATGCAGCGATGTACAGAGACATCCTGGATGAAAATCTGCTCCATAGCGCTCTTGACCTCAGACTGGGGCGACGGTTCATCTTTCAGCAGGACAACGACCCTAAGCACACAGTCAAGATATCAAAGGAGTGGCTTCAGGACAACTCTGTGAATGTCCTTGAACGGCACAGCCAGAGCTCAGACTTGAATCCGATTAAACTTTTCTGGAGAGATCTGAAAATGGCTGTGTACCGACGCTTCCCATCCAAACTGATGGAGACTGAGAGGTGCTGCAAAGAGGATAGGTGTGCCAAGCTTGTGGCATCGTAGTCAAAAAGATTTGAGGCTGTAATTGCTGCCAAAGGTGCATCAACAAAGTATTGAGCAAAGGCTGTGAATACTTATGTACATGTGATTTCTCATTTTTAATACATTTTAAAAAAATCTCAAAAAAACTTTTATTCACGTTGTCATTATGGGGTATTGTGTGTAGAATTTTAAGGGGAAAAATTAATTTATTCCAAATTGAAATAAGGTTGTAACATAAAAAAATGTGGAAAAAGTGAAGCGCTGTGAATACTTTGTGGTTGCACTGTATATGTGTGTGCATGTACTAAGGAACATTCCGAGTTGATCTTAGCTGTGCTAAATTTAGCACAGCTACGATCTTCTTCCCAGACATGTGGGGGGACGCCCAGCACAGGGCTAGTCCGCCCCGCTTGTCAGTCCGGCCCCCCCTCGCAGAAGCGATGCCTTTGCACTTCAAGAGTAGCTCCCGGCCAGCGCAGCTTTAGCGTGCTGGCCGGGAGTTACTCATCGCTCCGCGGCCCCGCAGCGGCTGACGTCACGCAGCCGCTGCGGCTCGCCCCCCCCCCCCCCCCCCCGTTCGGTGTGACCACGCCTGCGTTGGCCGGACCAAACCCACGAAACGGCGGCCAAATGCCGCCGTTCCGCCCAGCAATCGCCTTTGCCTGTCAATCAGACAGAGGTGATCGCATCCCTGCTACGGCCTTCTGGCATGCGCAGCAGCGACCCGTTCGCTCTGCTGCGTTAAAACGCAGCGAGCGGGTCAGAATGACCCCCATAGGGCCTAATTCAGATAAGATCGCAGCAGCAAATTTGTTAGCTATTGGGCAAAACCATGTGCACTGCAGGGGGGGGGGCAGATATAACATGTGCAGAGAGAGTTACATTTGGGTGGGGTGTGTTCAAACTGAAATCCAAATTGCAGTGTAAAAATAAAGCAGCCAGTATTTACCCTGCACAGAAACAAAGTAACCCACCCTAACTCACTCTGCAAATGTTATTTCTCTGACGTCCTAGTGGATGCTGGGAACTCCGTAAGGACCATGGGGAATAGCGGCTCCGCAGGAGACTGGGCACAAAAGTAAAGCTTTAGGACTACCTGGTGTGCACTGGCTCCTCCCCCTATGACCCTCCTCCAAGCCTCAGTTAGATTTTTGTGCCCGGCCGAGAAGGGTGCACACTAGGGGCTCTCCTGAGCTTCTTAGTGAAAGTTTAGTTTTAGGTTTTTTATTTTCAGTGAGACCTGCTGGCAACAGGCTCACTGCATCGAGGGACTAAGGGGAGAAGAAGCGAACCTGCCTGCTTGCAGCCAGCTTGGGCTTCTTACTGGACACCATTAGCTCCAGAGGGACCGAACACAGGCCCAGCCTCGGAGTCCGGTCCCAGAGCCGCGCCGCCGACCCCCTTACAGAGCCAGAAGCAAGAAGAGGTCCGGAAAAATCGGCGGCAGAAGACATCAGTCTTCAACAAGGTAGCGCACAGCACTGCAGCTGTGCGCCATTGCTCCTCAGGCACACTTCACACTCCGGTCACTGAGGGTGCAGGGCGCTAGGGGAGGGCGCCCTGAGCAGCAATGTAAAACACCTTGGCTGGCGAAAATACACCACATATAACCCCCAGGGCTATATGGATGTATTTTAACCCCTGCCAGAATTCACCAAAAAGCGGGAGAAAAGGCCGCCGAGAAGGGGGCGGAGCCTATCTCCTCAGCACACGGGCGCCATTTTCCATCACAGCTCCGCTGGAAGGACGTCTCCCTGACTCTCCCCTGCAGTCCTGCACTACAGAAAGGGTAAAAAAGAGAGGGGGGGCACTAATTTGGCGCAGTTTTGATAATAACAGCAGCTATAAAGGGAAAAGCACGTTATATAGTGGTATTCCTGTCTATATATAGCGCTCTGGTGTGTGCTGGCATACTCTCCCACTGTCTCCCCAAAGGGCTAGTGAGGTCCTGTCCTCTATCGGAGCATTCCCTGTGTGTGTGCGGTGTGTCGGTACGATTGTGTCGACATGTTTGAGGAGGAAAATGAGATGGAGGCGGAGCAATTGCCTATAATAGAGTTTTCACCCCCTAGGGAGTCGACACCTGAGTGGATGAGCTTATGGAAGGAATATCGTGACAATGTCAGCTCTTTACGAAAGACAGTTGACGATATGAGACAGCCGGCTACTCGGCTTGTGCCTGTCCAGGGGTCTCAAACGCCATCAGGGGCTCTAAAACGCCCGTTACCTCAGATGGCAGACACAGACACGGATACTGACTCCAGTGTCGACGATGATGAGACAAATGTAACTTCCAGTAGGGCCACACGTTACATGATTGAGGCAATGAAAAATGTTTTGCATATTTCTGATAATACAAGTACCACTAAAAAGGGTATTATGTTTGGTGAGAAAAAAAACTGCCTGTAGTTTTTCCTGTATCCGAGGAATTAAATGAAGTGTGTGATGAGGCGTGGGTTTCCCCCGATAAAAAACTGATAATTCCTAAAAGGTTATTGGCATCATACCCTTTCCCGCCAGAGGATAGGGCACGTTGGGAAACACCCCCTAGGGTGGATAAAGCGCTCACACGCTTGTCTAAACAGGTGGCACTACCCTCTCCTGATACGGCCGCCCTAAAGGAACCTGCCGACAGAAAGCAGGAGAATATCCTAAAATGTATATACATTCACACGGGTGTTATACTGCGACCGGCAATCGCCTCAGCCTGGATGTGCAGTGCTGGGGTGGCGTGGTCGGATTCCCTGACTGAAAATATTGATACCCTAGATAGGGACAGTATATTACTGACTATAGAGCATTTAAAAGATGCATTTTTATATATGCGTGATGCGCAGAGGGATATTTGCCGACTGGCATCAAGAGTTAGCGCGCTGTCCATTTCTGCAAGAAAAGTCTGCTTTACCGACGTCTCCCTCAGACAGGGAGGCAGTATTGCAAGCCATTCACAAGCTGTATTCCCAGCAGGTGATAATCAAGGTACCCCTCCTGCAACAGGGAAAGGGGTATTATTCCACACTGTTTGTGGTACCGAAGCCGGACGGCTCGGTGAGACCAATTTTCTCTGACGTCCTAGTGGATGCTGGGACTTCCGTAAGGACCATGGGGAATAGCGGCTCCGCAGGAGACTGGGCACAAAAAGTAAAAGCTTTAGACTAGCTGGTGTGCACTGGCTCCTCCCCCTATGACCCTCCTCCAAGCCTCAGTTAGATTTTTGTGCCCGAACGAGAAGGGTGCATGCTAGGTGGCTCTCCTGAGCTGCTTAGAAGTAAAAGTTTAAATAGGTTTTTTATTTTCAGTGAGTCCTGCTGGCAACAGGCTCACTGCATCGTGGGACTAAGGGGAGAAGAAGCGAACTCACCTGCGTGCAGAGTGGATTGGGCTTCTTGGCTACTGGACATTAGCTCCAGAGGGACGATCACAGGTTCAGCCTGGATGGGTCCCGGAGCCGCGCCGCCGGCCCCCTTACAGAGCCAGAAGAGCGAAGAGGTCCGGAGAAATCGGCGGCAGAAGACGTTCCTGTCTTCAGATAAGGTAGCGCACAGCACTGCAGCTGTGCGCCATTGCTCTCAGCACACTTCACACTCCGGTCACTAAGGGTGCAGGGCGCTGGGGGGGAGCGCCCTGAGACGCAATAAAACATGTTTAAACCTTATATGGCTAAAGAAATACATCACATATAGCTCCTGGGCTATATGGATGCATTTCACCCCTGCCAGTTTTCCTAAAAAAAGCGGGAGAAAAGGCCGCCGTGAAGAGGGCGGAGCCTATCTCCTCAGCACACAAGAGCCATTTTCCCTCACAGTTCCGCTGGAAGGAAGGCTCCCAGACTCTCCCCTGCAGTCCTGCTACAGAATCAGGGTAAAACAAGAGAGGGGGGGCACTATTGGCAGCTAATATAAAACAGCAGCTATAAAGGGAGTAACACTTACATAAGGTTATCCCTGTATATATATAGCGCTCTGGTGTGTGCTGGCAAACTCTCCCTCTGTCTCCCCAAAGGGCTCGTGGGGTCCTGTCCTCTTTCAGAGCATTCCCTGTGTGTGTGCTGGGTGTCGGTACGATTGTGTCGACATGTATGAGGAGGAAAATGATGTGGAAGCAGAGCAATTGCCTGTGTTAGTGATGTCACCCCCTAGGGAGTCGACACCTGACTGGATGGTCGTATTTAAAGAATTACGTGACAGTGTCAGCACTTTGCAAAAAACTGTTGACGACATGAGACAGCCGGCAAATCAATTAGTGCCTGTTTAGGCGTCTCAGACACCGTCGGGGGCGCTAAAACACCCGTTACCTCAGATGGTCGACACAGACCCAGACACGGATACTGAATCCAGTGTCGACGGTGAGGAGACAAACGTAATGTCCAGTAGGGCCACACGTTACATGATCACGGCAATGAAGGAGGCATTGAATATTTCTGACACTACAAGTACCACAAAAAAGGGTATTATGTGGGGTGTGAAAAAACTACCAGTAGTTTTTCCTGAATCAGATGAATTAAATGAGGTGTGTGATAAAGCGTGGTTTTCCCCCGATAAAAAACTGCTGATTTCTAATAAATTATTGGCACTATACCCTTTCCCGCCAGAGGTTAGGGCGCGTTGGGAAACACCCCCTAGGGTAGATAAGGCGCTCACACGCTTATCAAAACAAGTGGCGTTACCGTCTCCCGATACGGCCGCCCTTAAGGAACCAGCTGATAGAAGGCTGGAAAATATCCTAAAAGGTATATACACACATACTGGTGTTATACTGCGACCAGCATTCGCCTCAGCCTGGATGTGCAGTGCTGGAGTGGCTTGGTCGGATTCCCTGACTGAAAATATTGATACCCTGGATAGGGACAGTATATTATTAACTATAGAGCATTTAAAGGATGCATTACTATATATGCGAGATGCACAGAGGGATATTTGTACCCTGGCATCTAGAGTGAGTGCGATGTCCATTTCTGCCAGAAGAGCGTTATGGACGCGACAGTGGTCAGGTGATGCGGATTCCAAACGACATATGGAAGTATTGCCATATAAAGGGGAGGAGTTATTTGGGGTCGGTCTATCGGACCTGGTGGCCACAGCAACGGCTGGAAAATCCACCTTTTTACCCCAGGTCACCTCTCAGCAGAAAAAGACACCGTCTTTTCAAACTCAGTCCTTTCGTTCCCATAAGGGCAAGCGGGCAAAAGGCCACTCATTTCTGCCCCGGGGCAGAGGTAGGGGAAAAAGACTGCACCAGGCAGCCTCTTCCCTGGAGCAGAAGCCCTCCCCCGCTTCTGCCAAGTCTTCAGCATGACGCTGGGGCCTTACAAGCGGACTCAGGCACGGTGGGGGGCCGTCTCAAGAATTTCAGCGCGCAGTGGGCTCACTCGCAAGTGGACCCCTGGATCCTGCAGGTAGTATCACAGGGATACAAATTGGAATTTGAGACGTCTCCCCCTCGCCGGTTCCTGAAGTCTGCTCTACCAACGTCTCCCTCCGACAGGGAGGCGGTAGTGGAAGCTATTCACAAGCTGTATTCCCAGCAGGTGAAAATCAAGGTACCCCTCCTACAACAGGGAAAGGGGTATTATTCCACGCTGTTTGTGGTACCGAAGCCGGACGGCTCGGTGAGACCAATTTTAAATCTAAAATCCTTGAACACTTACATAAAAAGGTTCAAATTCAAGATGGAGTCACTCAGAGCAGTGATAGCGAACCTGGAAGAAGGGGACTATATGGTGTCTCTGGACATCAAAGATGCTTATCTCCATGTCCCAATCTACCCTTCTCACCAAGGGTACCTCAGGTTTGTGGTACAAAACTGTCATTATCAGTTTCAGACGCTGCCGTTTGGATTGTCCACGGCACCACGGGTCTTTACCAAGGTAATGGCCGAAATGATGATTCTTCTTCAAAGAAAAGGCGTCTTAATTATCCCTTACTTGGACGATCTCCTGATAAGGGCAAGGTCCAGGGAACAGTTAGAGGTCGGAGTAGCACTATCTCAGGTAGTGCTACGTCAGCACGGGTGGATCTTAAATATCCCAAAATCACAGCTGATTCCAACAACACGTCTACTGTTCCTGGGGATGATTCTGGACACAGTCCAGAAAAAGGTGTTTCTCCCGGAGGAGAAGGCCAGGGAGTTATCCGAGCTAGTCAGGAAACTCCTAAAACCAGGCCAAGTGTCAGTGCATCAATGCACGAGAGTCCTGGGAAAAATGGTGGCTTCTTACGAAGCGATTCCATTCGGAAGATTCCATGCAAGAACTTTTCAGTGGGATCTGCTGGACAAATGGTCCGGATCGCATCTTCAGATGCATCAGCGGATAACCCTATCTCCAAGGACAAGGTTGTCTCTCCTGTGGTGGTTACAGAGTGCTCATCTTCTAGAGGGCCGCAGATTCGGCATTCAGGATTGGATGCTGGTGACCACCGATGCCAGCCTGAGAGGCTGGGGAGCAGTCACACAGGGAAGAAATTTCCAGGGCTTGTGGTCAAGCATGGAAACGTCTCTTCCCATAAATATCCTGGAACTAAGGGCCATTTACAATGCCCTAAGTCAAGCAAGGCCTCTGCTTCAGGGTCAGTCGGTATTGATCCAATCGGACAACATCACGGCAGTCGCCCACGTCAACAGACAGGGCGGCACAAGAAGCAGGAGGGCAATGGCAGAAGCTGCAAGGATTCTTCGCTGGGCGGAAAATCATGTGATAGCACTGTCAGCAGTGTTCATTCCGGGAGTGGACAACTGGGAAGCAGACTTCCTCAGCAGACACGACCTCCACCCGGGGGAGTGGGGACTTCACCCAGAAGTCTTTCAAGTGATTGTAAACCGTTGGGAAAAACCAAAGGTGGACATGATGGCGTCCCGTCTCAACAAAAAACTGGACAGATATTGCGCCAGGTCAAGGGACCCTCAGGCAATAGCGGTGGACGCTCTGGTAACACCGTGGGTGTACCAGTCGGTGTATGTGTTCCCTCCTCTGCCTCTCATTCCAAAAGTACTGAGAATCATAAGAAGGAGAGGAGTGAAGACTATACTCGTGGCTCCGGATTGGCCAAGAAGAACTTGGTACCCGGAACTGCAAGAGATGCTCACGGAGGACCCGTGGCCTCTACCTCTAAGAAAGGACCTGCTCCAGCAGGGACCTTGTCTGTTCCAAGACTTACCGCGGCTGCGTTTGACGGCATGGCGGTTGAACGCCGGATCCTGATGGAAAAAGGCATTCCAGATGAAGTCATCCCTACCCTGATCAAAGCCAGGAAGGATGTAACTGCGAAACATTATCACCGCATTTGGCGAAAATATGTTTCCTGGTGTGAGGCTAAGAAGGCCCCCACAGAGGAATTTCAACTGGGTCGTTTCCTGCATTTCCTGCAAGCAGGACTGTCTATGGGCCTAAAATTAGGATCCATTAAGGTTCAAATTTCGGCCCTGTCGATCTTCGTCCAGAAAGAACTGGCTTCATTGCCTGAAGTTCAGACGTTTGTCAAGGGGGTACTGCATATACAACCTCCTTTTGTGCCACCAGTGGCACCTTGGGATCTCAATGTAGTTTTAGGGTTCCTAAAATCACATTGGTTTGAACCACTCACCACTGTGGAATTAAAATATCTCACATGGAAGGTGGTCATGCTGTTAGCTCTGGCGTCAGCCAGGCGGGTCTCAGAAATGGCGGCTTTGTCATATAAAAGCCCTTACCTAATTTTTCATTCAGACAGGGCAGAATTGAGGACTCGTCCTCAATTTCTCCCTAAGGTGGTTTCAGCGTTTCACATGAACCAACCTATTGTGGTGCCTGCGGCTACTAGGGACTTGGAGGACTCCAAGTTGTTGGACGTAGTCAGGGCCCTGAAAATATATGTTTCCAGGACGGCTGGAGTCAGAAAATCTGACTCGCTGTTTATCCTGTATGCACCCAACAAGCTGGGTGCTCCTGCTTCTAAGCAGACGATTGCTCGTTGGATTTGTAGTACAATTCAGCTTGCACATTCTGTGGCAGGACTGCCACAGCCAAAATCTGTTAAAGCCCATTCCACAAGAAAAGTGGGCTCATCTTGGGCGGCTGCCCGAGGGGTCTCGGCTTTACAACTTTGCCGAGCAGCTACTTGGTCAGGGGCAAACACGTTTGCAAAATTTTACAAATTCGATACCCTGGCTGAGGAGGACCTGGAATTCTCTCATTCGGTGCTGCAGAGTCATCCGCACTCTCCCGCCCGTTTGGGAGCTTTGGTATAATCCCCATGGTCCTTACGGAAGTCCCAGCATCCACTAGGACGTCAGAGAAAATAAGAATTTACTTACCGATAATTCTATTTCTCATAGTCCGTAGTGGATGCTGGGCGCCCATCCCAAGTGCGGATTGTCTGCAATACTTGTATATAGTTATTGTTACAAAAAAATCGGGTTGTTTATTGTTGTGAGCCATCTTTTCAGAGGCTCCTACGTTTATCATACTGTTAACTGGGTTCAGATCACAGGTTGTACAGTGTGATTGGTGTGGCTGGTATGAGTCTTACCCGGGATTCAAAATCCTTCCTTATTATGTACGCTCGTCCGGGCACAGTATCCTAACTGAGGCTTGGAGGAGGGTCATAGGGGGAGGAGCCAGTGCACACCAGCTAGTCTAAAGCTTTTACTTTTTGTGCCCAGTCTCCTGCGGAGCCGCTATTCCCCATGGTCCTTACGGAAGTCCCAGCATCCACTACGGACTATGAGAAATAGAATTATCGGTAAGTAAATTCTTATTTTAAATCTAAAATCCTTGAACACTTACATACAGAGGTTCAAATTCAAGATGGAGTCACTCAGAGCAGTGATTGCAAACCTGGAAGAAGGGGATTATATGGTGTCTCTGGACATCAAAGATGCTTACCTACATGTCCCAATTTACCCTTCTCACCAAGGGTACCTCAGGTTTGTGGTACAGAATTGTCACTATCAGTTTCAGACGCTGCCGTTTGGCTTGTCCACGGCACCCCGGGTCTTTACCAAGGTAATGGCCGAAATGATGATACTCCTTCGAAGGAAGGGAGTTTTAGTTATCCCTTACTTGGACGATCTCCCGATAAGGGCAAGATCCAGGGAACAGTTGGAAGTCGGGGTAGCACTATCTCAGATAGTGTTGCGGCAGCACGGTTGGATTCTCAATATTCCAAAATCGCAGCTGATCCCGACGACACGCCTTCTATTCCTAGGGATGATCCTGGACACAGTCCAGAAAAAGGTTTTTCTCCCGGAGGAGAAAGCCAGGGAGTTATCCGAGCTAGTCAGAAATCTCCTAAAACCAGGCCAAGTCTCAGTGCATCAATGCACAAGGGTCCTGGGAAAAATGGTGGCTTCCTACGAAGCAATCCCATTCGGCAGATTCCACGCAAGAACCTTCCAGTGGGATCTGCTAGACAAATGGTCCGGGTCGCATCTTCAGATGCATCAGCGGATAATCTTGTCACCAAAGACAAGGGTGTCTCTCCTGTGGTGGTTGCAGAGTGCTCATCTTCTAGAAGGCCGCAGATTCGGCATTCAGGACTGGGTCCTGGTGACCATGGATGCCAGCCTGAGAGGCTGGGGAGCAGTCACACAGGGAAGAAATTTCCAGGGCTTGTGGTCAAGCCTGGAGACATCACTTCACATAAATATCCTGGAGCTAAGGGCCATCTACAATGCTCTAAGCCTAGCAAGACCTCTGCTTCAAGGTCAGCCGGTGCTGATCCAGTCAGACAACATCACGGCAGTCGCCCACGTAAACAGACAGGGCGGCACAAGAAGCAGGAGGGCAATGGCAGAAGCTGCAAGGATTATTCGCTGGGCGGAAAATCATGTGATAGCACTGTCAGCAGTGTTCATTCCGGGAGTGGACAACTGGGAAGCAGACTTCCTCAGCAGGCACGACCTCCACCCGGGAGAGTGGGGACTTCATCCAGAAGTCTGCCACATGATTGTGAACCGTTGGGAAAATCCAAAGGTGGACATGATGGCGTCCCGCCTCAACAAAAAACTAGACAGGTATTGCGCCAGGTCAAGGGACCCTCAGGCAATAGCTGTGGAAGCTCTGGTAACACCATGGGTGTACCAGTCAGTGTATGTGTTCCCTCCTCTGCCTCTCATACCCAAGGTACTGAGAATTATAAGACGGAGAGGAGTAAGAACTATACTCGTGGCTCCGGATTGGCCAAGAAGGACTTGGTACCCGGAACTTCAAGAGATGCTCACAGAGGACCCGTGGCCTCTACCTCTAAGAAGGGACCTGCTCCAGCAGGGACCCTGTCTGTTCCAAGACTTACCGCGACTGCGTTTGACGGCATGGCGGTTGAACGCCGGATCCTGAAGGAAAAAGGCATTCCGGATGAAGTCATCCCTACCCTGATCAAAGCCAGGAAGGATGTAACCGCACAACATTATCACCATATTTGGCGTAAATATGTTGCGTGGTGCGAGGCCAGGAAGGCCCCCACAGAGGAATTTCAACTGGGTCGTTTCCTGCATTTCCTGCAAACAGGACTGTCTATGGGCCTAAAATTAGGGTCCATTAAGGTTCAAATTTCGGCCCTGTCGATTTTCTTCCAGAAAGAACTGGCTTCAGTTCCTGAAGTTCAGACGTTTGTCAAGGGGGTACTGCATATACAGCCTCCTTTTGTGCCTCCAGTGGCACCTTGGGATCTCAATGTAGTTTTGGGGTTCCTAAAATCACATTGGTTTGAACCACTCACCACTGTGGACTTAAAATATCTCACATGGAAAGTGGTAATGCTGTTGGCCCTGGCTTCGGCCAGGCGTGTGTCAGAATTGGCGGCTTTATCCTATAAAAGCCCTTACCTAATTTTTCATGCGGACAGGGCAGAATTGAGGACTCGTCCTCAATTTCTCCCTAAGGTTGTTTCAGCGTTTCACCTGAACCAGCCTATTGTGGTACCTGCGGCTACTCGGGACTTGGAGGACTCCAAGTTGCTGGATGTAGTCAGGGCCCTGAAAATATATGTTTCCAGGACGGCTGGAGTCAGAAAATCTGACTCGCTGTTTATCCTTTATGCACCCAACAAGCTGGGTGCTCCTGCTTCTAAGCAGACTATTGCTCGTTGGATTTGTAGTACAATTCAGTTTGCACATTCTGTGGCAGGCCTGCCACAGCCTAAATCTGTAAAAGCCCATTCCACAAGGAAGGTGGGCTCATCTTGGGCGGCTGCCCGAGGGGTCTCGGCTTTACAACTTTGCCGAGCAGCTACTTGGTCAGGGGCAAACACGTTTGCTAAATTCTACAAATTTGATACCCTGGCTGAGGAGGACCTGGAGTTCTCTCATTCGGTGCTGCAGAGTCATCCGCACTCTCCCGCCCGTTTGGGAGCTTTGGTATAATCCCCATGGTCCTTACGGAGTTCCCAGCATCCACTAGGACGTCAGACAAAATAAGAATTTACTTACCGATAATTCTATTTCTCGTAGTCCGTAGTGGATGCTGGGCGCCCATCCCAAGTGCGGATTGTCTGCAATACTTGTACATAGTTGCTGTTACAAAAATCGGGTTTTTGTTGTTGTGAGCCATCTTTTCAGAGGCTCCGCTGTTATCATGCTGTTAACTGGGTTCAGATCACAGGTTGTACGGTGTGATTGGTGTGGCTGGTATGAGTCTTACCCGGGATTCAAAATCCTTCCTTATTGTGTACGCTCGTCCGGGCACAGTATCCTAACTGAGGCTTGGAGGAGGGTCATAGGGGGAGGAGCCAGTGCACACCAGGTAGTCCTAAAGCTTTACTTTTGTGCCCAGTCTCCTGCGGAGCCGCTATTCCCCATGGTCCTTACGGAGTTCCCAGCATCCACTACGGACTACGAGAAATAGAATTATCGGTAAGTAAATTCTTATTATCTGCCCCCCCCTGCAGTGCACATGGTTTTGCCCAACTGCTAACAAATTTTCTGCTGTGATCAGATCTGAATTACACCCTAGGGTAGAGACAGATGTGAATGATTATTCTCTGTAAAGTGATGCGGAATATGTGTGTGCTATATAAATAGCTGGTAATAATAATACTTTACCATGCCTTCAGTAATTCTTTACTGGTATTACATATGTATTGTAGAGTCTACTTTGCTTCAAGGCAGAATAGTGAGAACCAAAGCAGAAATTATGTGACACAATGCATTACAGGCAGGATCAGTTCACCAGATCCCATGTATTTCATTGTAGAAAATATTGTAGAAACACTTGCAATAAATCCACCTGAATAGCCTAGAATGTAATAGATTTGGAAATCACTTACTGTATTATAATTATTGTTATTATTATTATTATTATTTGTTATTATCTTTGTTGTTTTTATTATTTTTATTGTCATTATTAATATAGCATTGCAAATCTCCCCTTGTATACTATTTTAAGAGCAGTAGAAATATAATATTTACTCAGCAATTTAAATGTAGATTTCAGTCCAATTCTGTACAGTATGTACTGCATATTTCAATCCATGCAGTAAAGGGGAAAAAATGACAACCAATTAATGTTATATAATAATATACAGTATAGTAAACACCTTGATGAAATTATTAGTAATTACCATTATACCTGTATTTGTTTTCATCCTTCTCACCACTCAACATGAGCATATAGTATAATGTACCCAATGGAAAGTGTTTTATGGTTGTGTTTCAGTAAAATAAATACTACTTTAGACTTTACGAAAACATAGTTTTACATTTTAATGCCCCCAGACCCAGATGCCTCAGGTACCCTCTGCCGGTGACAAGCACCTGGAAATTGCTTATTGGCTATTAGGGTGGCAAATCGCATCAGCCTTGTCCTCCGTTTGCATTTGACTCAATGAACACTATAGTTACTATCAAGAAACATTAACATAGAGGTCTGGTAAAGCACAGCATGACGCGAGGTGTTCTTCTCTTTCAGAGGGACTAGCGGTTGGCGTAGGATTTGGTGCTATTGGGAAAACTGCATCTGCGACATTCGACAGTGCCAGGTAAGGCTGTTTTTTTGTAGGAGGGGGCAGGGGTCTCTACATATGTTGTTAACAAATGTCATTCACTCCGACACTGAAGCGGTTGAGTAGATATATAGGGGTAACCTCCCCGCAGCCTAAACCTTACCCCCCGGGCCACAGCCTAAGCCCCCTGCTCTCCCTCCCAATACAGCTTACATGTCCAGAGTTCCAGCACTTGCTCGTTCGGGATCCCGGTGCCGGGCAGGTGACCCTATTTGAGATGCCAGTGTCAGCATTCCGAGCAGTGTCGGGATCTCGGCATCGGTATTTCAACTGCTGGGATCCTTGTACAATTATTTAAAGGACCACAAACATACAATAAAAATATTAATAAAATATTTATTTATAAACATTTCATAAATAAGGTTATTTAAGAGAAAATGAAAATTATGTGGTAGAATTTCCAACAGGATTAGAGTTCTGTTGACTTCAGTATGAATGACCGCCAGATGCGATGCCGGCAGTCACAATACCGACGCTGGCATCCCGATCTGTGAAATTCTGCAAGGTAAGTATGTTCCTCCATCTCCCCTAACCCCTAATTCTAAACCTCTGTTCCCACAACCAAACTCTAGCCTCCCCCAAGTGGTGCCTAACCCAAAGCTCCCCCCAATGGGGCCTAATTCTAACCCCCCCGCCCAGCAGCCTAAAGGGCCCCATACACTACAACGAAATGTCCTGAGGCTGAAGTCGAAGGCGATTTCCGTTGAACTCTCCCGGGAGCTTCCCAGGAGTGGTTCCATACGATTCCATATGATTTGGTACATTTTGTATGCGATATATCGTATGAGATCCCAGCTGTGCCTACGGGAACCGAAATATCACGAGTACAGCACTAACGATCTAGGGGAGCCGATCCGACCCTCGCGGGAACGCGGATCGGATCAGATCGGATACACCTCCAAAATGTCCGATTTCAACCGATATATCGGCCCAAAATTGGATAAAATCGGGCATTATCGTTCTAGTGTATGGGGCCCTTTACCCTAACTTCCCACCCCCATGCTCTAACCTTAACCCGGCTGCCATACTTATGGTCGGTATCCCGGTTGTTGGGATTCCGCAGTTGGCTTCCCGACCCTGTCGGGTGTCGGTATTCCGACTACCAGGATCCTGACAGCCGGCATCTTTACCGCATCCCATTTTACAAATGAATGTAAATAGTCGAATATATTTGATAGCTTTTAATATTGGTTTTGCTAATATTTTTATTGTTTTGACTCAGAGCTGCAGTATAGACTTAAATTATATTTTAGTAAATGTTTGTATATACATGAGTTTAAAAGACTATGTGAAAAGAAAATACACTACCTACATAACGTAACGGTCTCTATAATAATGAGCAGATTCCTATTAGCAGTCCATCTGAGTGTGAGCTGCTATAATGTTTCTCATTCCTGCAATAGACATTTGTAGAAAAAAAAAACAAACAACTACTTGCTATATAAGATACAGTACGATGAGGTGGTACTCCCATCTCAGAGAGCAAAATATACTGAGAATTACACTCTCATGTAGGAATTTGTGCGTTATATTTTACAGTATATGCTTTTTAATACAGTAGGTAAATTACATTTATTTGTGCCATTTTTTTCAGGACAATGAGCAAAATATACATGTATTTTTTTATATAAAAGCACTTACTGTACAGTGGGTAGGCAAGCAAAGGCTGCAAGACAGCAGGTAAAAGTGACAGATACGTGAAGTCAGCATTGCTGCACTGTAATTAGCGAGTGACATACAGGGAAGACATGAGTGTAGGATAAGCAGTCACAAGAACAGTCACACTGTAGGAACACAACTTCCTGATAGGCAGGGCCGAAACTAGGGGGGGGGGGGGGGCGCACGTGCCCCGGGTGCTGGGCTGTAGGGGGCGCTAATGAGCCCAGTTCTTCTGTAGGAATAGCTTCCGCTAGCTCCCCGACAGCAACTGTCCTGCTGTAGGGAGCCAGAAGCACTAGACGCGGCTCCCTGTGCTTCCGGGATGCGGCCGCCGGTACATTGCGCGTGTGACGTCATGACGTCGCACGTGACGACACACGCGCGCACCCGGCTAGAGAGAGGATGGACTGGAGCCGGAGGCGGGAGTCTCTGGCGGCCGCGTCTTAACTAGCAAACCCTGGCTGCATGCACACCAAAAAAGTAGGTGCGTCCTGCGGCTACCCACTTACACTGGACCACAGTATCAGCAATGGGGGCCAGGGCTAACATGCTAAAAGGCTGGCTGCAGAGTACACAGCACTGAGGAGGGAGCTTAGTAAATATGCACTGACTGGTTCACTGACATGTACATTTTTTTAAACCAGTATCCCACATTTTTATATATATATATATATATATATATATATATAGGAATATATTTCATATATATATATATATATATAAAAAAGGAAATTAAGACCCCTTAATTGCGCTATTGTCTGATAGCTCAAACCACTGAGAAATACCCCCTGTCAGAAGAATGGACAAAAACAAGGGTTCTCTTGGGAGCTTGACCACCACAGATATCTTATATTATAAAATCATTTATTATAAAACATGTTACATATATACTTCCATAACATGAATCACAGGATCACACATGTCACTTAAGTAATACATTCATTTCTGATAATCTATTATAAGGTGTTTTCAATCATTGGGTGAAGTACTTATTCCTCAGCATGAGAAAGCATGTATGATCTGTTCACCGATTTAAGGAAACGCACAATCGTTGAAACCCAACGCGTTTCGTCCCTTAGGACTTCACCAGGGGTGTAAATCAAAGAATGGCTTCACCCAAAAGAAATACAAACAGAGCATGAATTCACTGAGAGTGTATTCCTGTAGATACTAACAGACCATCAAATTAAGTGACATGTGTGATCCTGTGATTCATGTTATGGAAGTATATATGTAACATGTTTTTTAATAAATGATTTTATAATAAAAGATATCTGTGGTGGTCAAGCTCCCAAGAGAACCCTTGTTTTTGTCTATATATATATATATATATATATATATATATATATATACACACATATATATATATATATATATATATATATATATATATATACACAGTACATAGGACCGGCACTCACCCCTCACTAGATATTTGCTCCGGTGCCCTCTGGAAACAATCAATACTTAGCACATCATACAAGCAGCGGCACTCGGAGACTCTCAGTAGTGAAAAAATGCTGTAAAAATTTATTCCATGTCACTACATGTACAGGCCAACGTTTCGGGGCATGTGTGCCCCTTTATCAAGGTGAAACAAAAGTGCTAGTGCAAACATAAACAGTACCTTATAGTGCAGAGAAAACCCGCCGGCGGTCACGCACTTTCCCGCCGGCGGGTCTTCTCTGCACTATAAGGTACTGTTTATGTTTGGCCTTCAATACCACCTCTATGCTGATGACACACAACTCTACCTCTCCTCTCCTGATGTGTTCGCTCTCAGGTTTACAGCTGCCTCTCCGCTCTCAGGTTTACAGCTGCCTCTCCGTCATCACCTCCTGGATGTCTGAGCGCTCTTTGAAGCTCAACATGGACAAAACTGAACTCATTATCTTTCTCCCAGCCAGAGTAACTCCCCTACCAATATCTCTATCACTGCTGACAACACCATCTTCTCCCCCGTTCCCCAACTCCGCTGCTTTGCACCCCTCCTCCCTCTCCTTTGCACCCCACATCCAAACTCTGGCACAATCTTGTCGGTTCAAACTATGCAACATTACTTGCATCTGGCCATTTCTCTGACGTCCTAGTGGATGCTGGGTACTCCGTAAGGACCATGGGGAATAGACGGGCTCCGCAGGAGACTGGGCACTCTAAAAGAAAGATTAGGTACTATCTGGTGTGCACTGGCTCCTCCCTCTATGCCCCTCCTCCAGACCTCAGTTAGAATCTGTGCCCGGCCCGAGCTGGTTGCACACTAGGGGCTCTCCTGAGCTTCTAGAAAAAGAAAGTATTTGTTAGGTTTTTTATTTTCAGTGAGATCTGCTGGCAACAGACTCACTGCTACGAGGGACTGAGGGGAGAGAAGCGAACCTACCTGCTTGCAGCTAGCTTGGGCTTCTAATGCTACTGGACACCATTAGCTCCAGAGGGATCGAACACAGGGCCCGACCTCGATCGTCCGGTCACGGAGCCGCGCAGCCGTCCCCCTTGCAGAGCCAGAAGACAGAAGAGAATCCTGAAAATCGGCGGCTGAAGACTTCGGTCTTCATTAAGGTAGCGCACAGCACTGCAGCTGTGCGCCATTGCTCCCTATGCACACCACACACTCAGGTCACTGATAGGTGCAGGGCGCTGGGGGGGGGGGGGGGGGGGGCTGGGCAGCAATTAGAGTACCTTACATGGCTAATTGACACATAATACAGCTTTTAAGCTGTATATGTGCATAATCCCCCGCCATTATACAGATTAAAAAGCGGGAGAAGTCCGCCGAGAAGGGGGCGGGGCTATCTTCCTCAGCACACCGGCGCCATTTTCTCTTCACAGCTCCGCTGGAAGACAGCTCCCCAGGCTCTCCCCTGCAGTTTCCAGGCATCAAGGGTAAAAAAGAGAAGGGGGGCACTAAATTTAGGCGCAAACTATATATAAAAGCAGCTATAGGGAAAATCGCTTTTGTTAGTGTAAATCCCTGATTATATAGCGCTGTGGTATGTGCTGGCATACTCTCTCTCTGTCTCCCCAATGGACTTTGTGGGGTCCTGTCCTCAGTCAGAGCATTCCCTGTGTGTGTGCGGTGTGTCGGTATGGCTGTGTCGACATGTTTGATGAGGAGGGTTACGTGGAGGCGGAGCAGGAGCCGATAAGTGTGATGTCGCCCCCTGCTGGGCCGACACCGGAGTGGATGGATATGTGGAAGGTTTTTAACCGACAGTGTCAACTCCTTACATAAAAAGTTTGACGACGTGACAGCCATGGGACAGTCGGCATCTCAGCCCGCACCTGCCCAGGCGTCTCAGAGGCCATCAGGGGCTCAAAAAAGCCCGCTGACTCAGATGGCAGACACAGATGTCGACACGGAGTCTGACTCCAGTGTCGACGAGGATGAGATAAATGTACAGTCCACAAGGACCATCCGATGTATGATTACGGCTATGAAAGATGTTTTACACATTGCTGACATAAACCCGGTTACCACAAAAAAGGGTATTATGTTTGGGGAGAAAAAGCAGCCAGTGACTTTTCCCCCATCTGATGAGTTAAATGAATTGTATGAAGAAGCGTGGGGTTCCCCAGATAAGAAACTAGTAATTTCTAAGCGGTTACTAATGGCGTACCCTTTCCCGCCAACGGATAGGTTACGCTGGGAGACATCCCCTAAGGTGGACAAGGCGCTCACACGCTTATCAAAAAAGGTGGCACTGCCGTCTCAGGATACGGCCGCCTTAAAGGAGCCTGCAGATAGAAAGCAGGAGGCTATCCTGAAGTCTGTGTATACACACTCAGGTACTATACTGAGACCTGCTATTGCTTCAGCATGGATGTGTAGCGCTGCAGCAGCGTGGTCTGATTCCCTGTCTGATAACATTGATTCCCTTGACAGGGACACTATATTGCTAACCATAGAGCATATTAAAGACGTAGTCTTATATATGAGAGATGCACAGAGGGACATTTGCCGGCTGGCATCTAGAATTAATGCGATGTCCATTTCTGCCAGGAGAGTATTATGGACTCGGCAGTGGACAGGTGATGCTGATTCTAAAAGGCACATGGAAATTTTGCCTTATAAGGGTGAGGAATTGTTTGGGGACGGTCTTTCGGACCTCGTATCCACAGCAACAGCTGGGAAGTCGACCTTTTTACCTCAGGTTCCCTCACAGCCTAAGAAAGCACCGTATTATCAAGTACAGTCCTTTCGGCCCCAGAAAGGCAAGCGGGTTAGAGGCGCGTCCTTTCTGCCCAGAGGCAGGGGTAGAGGGAAAAAGCTGCACCATACAGCCAGTTCCCAAGAACAAAAATCCTCCCCTGCTTCCACTAAATCCACCGCATGACGCTGGGGCTCCACATGTGGAGCCAGGTGCGGTGGAGGCCCGTCTCCGGAACTTCAGCGACCAGTGGGTTCGCTCACAGGTGGATCTCTGGGTTCTACAAGTGGTATCTCAGGGATACAAGCTGGAATTCAAGACGTCTCCCCCTCAGCCTTGCCAGCTACTCCCCAGGACGGTTCGGTGAGACCCATTCTAAATTTGAAATCCTTGAACACTTATAAAAGGAAGTTCAAGTTCAAAATGGAATCGCTCAGGGCGGTTATTGCAAGCCTGGAAGAGGGGGATTACATGGTATCACTGGACATCAAGGATGCTTACCTACATGTCCCCATTTACCCACCTCACCAGGTGTACCTCCATTTTGTGGTACAGGACTGCCATTACCAATTCCAGACGTTGCCGTTTGGTCTGTCCACGGCACCGAGGGTATTTACCAAAGTAATGGCCGAAATGATGATACTCCTTCGAAAGAAGGGAGTTATAATTATCCCGTACTTGGACGATCTCCTTAAAATGGCGAGGTCCAGGGAGCAGTTGTTGGTCGGAGTAGCACTATCTCAGGAAGTGCTACAACAGCACGGCTGGATTCTGAATATCCCGAAGTCGCAGCTGGTTCCTACGACGCGTCTGCTGTTCCTGGGTATGATTCTGGACACAGAACAGAAGAAGGTGTTTCTCCCGGAGGAGAAGGCCAAGGAGTTGTCATCTCTGGTCAGAGACCTCCTAAAACCAAAACAGGTGTCGGTGCATCACTGCACGCGAGTCCTGGGAAAGATGGTAGCTTCTTACGAGGCAATTCCATTCGGCAGATTCCATGCACGGATCTTTCAGTGGGATCTGTTAGACAAGTGGTCCGGATCGCATCTTCAGATGCATCGGCTGATCACCCTGTCCCCGAGGGCCAGGGTGTCTCTGCTGTGGTGGCTGCAGAGTGCTCATCTACTCAAGGGCCGCAGATTCGGCATACAGGACTGGGTCCTGGTGACCACGGATGCAAGCCTCCGAGGTTGGGGGGCAGTCACTCAGGGAAGAAACTTCCAAGGACAATGGTCGAGTCAGGAAGCTTCCCTACACATAAATATTCTGGAACTAAGGGCCATTTACAATGCCCTAAGTCAAGCAAAACCCCTGCTTCAAAACCAGCCGGTGCTGATTCAGTCAGACAACATCACGGCGGTCGCCCATGTAAACCGACAGGGCGGCACAAGAAGCAGGATGGCGATGGCAGAAGCCACAAGGATTCTCCGATGGGTGGAAAATCACGTGATAGCACTGTCAGCAGTGTTCATTCCGGGAGTGGACAACTGAGAAGCAGACTTCCTAAGCAGGCACGACCTCCACCCGGGAGAGTGGGGACTTCATCCAGAAGTCTTCCAGCTGATTGTAAATCGTTGGGAAAGGCCACAGGTGGACATGATGGCGTCCCGCCTCAACAAAAAGCTAAAAAGATATTGCGCCAGGTCAAGGGACCCTCAGGCGATAGCTGTGGACGCTCTAGTGACACCGTGAGTGTACCAGTCGGTTTATGTGTTCCCTCCTCTTCCTCTCATACCAAAGGTACTGAGGATAATAAGAAAGAGAGGAGTAATAACTATACTCATCGTTCCGGATTGGTCAAGAAGGACTTGGTACCCGGAACTACAAGAAATGATCTCAGAGGACCCTTGGCCTCTGCCGCTCCGACAGGACCTGCTACAGCAGGGGCCCTGTCTGTTCCAAGACTTACCGCGGCTGTGTTTGACGGCATGGCGGTTGAACGCCGGATCCTGATTGAGAAGGGCATTCCGGTTGAAGTCATTCCTACGCTGATAAAAGCTAGGAAGGATGTGACAGCAAAACATTATCACCGCATATGGCGAAAATATGTTGCTTGGTGTGAGGCTATGAAGGCCCCAACAGAAGAATTTCAGCTGGGTCGATTTCTGCACTTCCTACAGTAAGGAGTGACTATGGGCCTAAAATTGGGATACATTAAAGTCCAGTTTTCGGCCCTGTCTATTTTCTTTCAAAAAGAACTGGCTTCACTGCCTGAAGTTCAGACGTTTGTTAAGGGAGTGCTGCATATTCAACCCCCTTTTGTGCCTCCAGTGGCACCTTGGGATCTCAACGTTGTGTTGGATTTCCTAAAATCACATTGGTTTGAGCCACTTCAGACCGTGGAGTTGAAGTATCTCACGTGGAAAGTGGTCATGCTTTTGGCCTTGGCTTCGGCTAGGCGTGTGTCAGAATTGGCGGCTTTGTCATGTAAAAGCCCTTATCTGATCTTCCATATGGACAGGGCAGAATTGAGGATTCGTCCCCAATTTCTCCCTAAGGTGGTATCAGCGTTTCATTTGAACCAACCTATTGTGGTGCCTGCGGCTACTCGGGACTTGGAGGCCTCCAAGTTGCTGGATGTAGTCCGGGCCCTGAAAATCTATGTTTCCAGGACGGCTAGAGTCAGAAATACTGACTCGCTGTTTATCCTGCATGCACCCAACAAGCTGGGTGCTCCTGCTTCTAAGCAGACTATTGCTCGCTGGATCTGTAGCACGATTCAACTTGTACATTCTGCGGCTGGACTGCCGCATCCTAAATCAGTAAAAGCCCATTCCACGAGGAAGGGGGCTCTTCTTGGGCGGCTGCCCAAGGGGTCTCGGCATTACAACTTTGCCGAGCTGCTACCTGGTCGGGGTCAAACACGTTTGCAAAATTCTACAAGTTTGATACCCTGGCTGAGGAGGACCTTGAGTTTGCTCATGCGGTGCTGCAGAGTCATCCGCACTCTCCCGCCCGTTTGGGAGCTTTGGTATAATCCCCATGGTCCTTACGGAGTACCCAGCATCCACTAGGACGTCAGAGAAAATAAGAATTTACTCACCGGTAATTCTATTTCTCGTAGTCCGTAGTGGATGCTGGGAGCCCGTCCCAAGTGCGGATTTTCTGCAATACTTGTATATAGTTATTGCTTAACAAAAGGATTATTGTTATGAGCCATCTGTTCAGTGAGGCTCAGTTGTTATTCATACTGTTAACTGGGTATAGTTATCACGAGTTGTACGGTGTGATTGGTGTGGCTGGTATGAGCAGAGCCGGCCCTAACCAATATGATGCCCTAGGCAAGATTTTGGCTGGTGCCCCCTAGCACCACTGCTGGTTCCGCCTCTGATCCTGCGCCCCTTTCCCAGCATCATCACCCCTCACCCATAGCAGTCCGTATTTTGGTGTTTGTAGGGGCATGGCCACACAATAGTAACCCCAATTCCAATAACGCCACACAGCACTGCAACTTTATTCACATTTGATCATGCGAGTGTCCATCATTCATATTACATCCCACAGTAGTATCACTTTACCTTATAAATGTTACTATTCACAGTAGAGCCCCTTATTCACATTACATCACACTGAATTGCTCCTTATTCACATTACACCACACCCTATTGCTCTTTATTCATATTAGACAACACAGTAGTGCCCTTTCTATGTGCAACGCCATATAGTAGAGCACCTTATACACATAATGCCACACATAGTAATGCATTTATACACATAATTCCACACAGTAATGCCCCTTACACATATGACACACATTATTAATGTCTTTATAAACAAAATGCACCTTACACATTATGACAACCTTTATTAATGCCCTTTTACACATAATGTCCCTTACACATATGCTGCACATTATTAATGCCCTTATACACATAATGACACACATTATGCCCCCTATACATTTGCTGCACATTATTAGTGCCCCTATACACATAATGACACACGTACATTAGTACCCTGTTACACATATGCCGCACATTATTAATGCCTTTATACACATAATGACACACATAGTGCCCCTTACACATATGTTGCACATTATTAATGCATTTTTACATGACACACAATGCTCCTTACACATATTCCGAACACTACTGCACAACCAACCCACTCACATGCACACAGCACTCACACTGTGACCTCTGCCTCTGCTTGGATACAGATGTGTCCTCATAAATCTTGCCTCAATGCTAACGTCGGGCACCTTTTTAAAAAAAATGAAAATGCATCTTATTTGTATTGCTATGTGGCTAGGATACACAAGCCGATTCTGCCGATTAAAATGATATGCAGCATGCCTATATACTGTGTGAGACTGTGGCTGTATCTGCATATGAAATGCTACACACAGAATATAGGCATGCCGCATATCATTTTAATCAGCAGAAGCTGCTGATGCCCCTAGGCATATCAAATGCCCTAGGCAATTGCCTAGTTTGCCTATACCTATGGCCGGCTCTGGGTATGAGTCTTAACCTGGATTCCAAATCCTTTCCTTGTAGTGTCAGCTCTTCCGGGCACAGTTTCCCTAACTGAGGTCTGGAGGAGGGGCATAGAGGGAGGAGCCAGTGCACACCAGATAGTACCTAATCTTTCTTTTAGAGTGCCCAGTCTCCTGCGGAGCCCGTCTATTCCCCATGGTCCTTACGGAGTACCCAGCATCCACTACGGACTACGAGAAATAGAATTACCGGTGAGTAAATTCTTATTTTCTCTTCCAGAGTGCAACTAAACGTATCCACTCACTGGTCATCTCACGACTCGACTACTGCAATGTTCTCTTCACTGGCCTCACTTGCTCCCATCTTTCTCCCCTCCAATCGCTCCTCAACTCCACAGCTAGGCTTATCTTCATCTCCCGCCGCTCCACATCTGCCACTCCCCTTCGACAAAATCTGCACTGAATCCTCTTCAAACTCCTCACCCTTAGATACAAGGCCATCTCTAATTCCACTGCTCCTTACATCTCCAACCTCCTCTCCCTTCATACTCCCACCCGCCCACTACGCTTGGCCAATGACCGTCGCCTCTCCTCTACCCTGGTCACTGCTTCCCATGCTCGAGTTCAAGATTTTGCCCGTGCTGCACCCCTTCAGTGGAACGCGCTCTCCCGCTCCATTAGACTATCCCCGACCTTGCAAAGCTTCAAACGGGCACTGAAAACCCACCTATTTATCAAAGTGTACCCCTCCAATGCATAACCTAGTCCTGAGGCTGCTCCTCCAGCTCCCTGCCTCATGCTTTGAACATCTCTGCTTTGCTTACATACTGCCATCAGGCTACCTCCCGCTTCCTTGCACCTCATCTGTCGCCCCTTCCCACTAGATTGTTAACTCTTCAGAGCAGAGCCCTCTTTCCGCTTGTTGTCAAAGCCCTCTTCTCGTCACATTTCACTCGCAGCTCTCTCCATCTCAGCCACCATCTTTACCCGCTTTTTCTCATGCTGTTAAATGCTCATCTCTATCTATGGCCGCCAGCTCCAAGTAGTACGATGATTACTCCCTCGCTACTTACATCGTAGCTGTATTATGTTCTGAGAATTGTGGTGCTCTTTGTTATCTGTACTCTATTTCTGTTATTTATTTACTGTAATGCTAAGTTTTGTCTCCCTGTACTGTCCTTTGTACGGCGCTGCGAAATACTTGTGGCGCCCTATAAATAAAATGTAATAATAATAATAATCAGTTCATGCAATTGTTTCAGCATGTTTTTGTGATGTTTGTTATTGGGGTTTTAATTTTATATTATTTGATGTTCTAACATGACAGAGATGCAAAAACTCTCTTGGATTTACCATTAATCCTATTCGTACAAAACCCCGAAAACAAAATTACATGGACAATTCTTAAAAGACAACTCTGCTGCTTAGCAATGCACACATATGTACAGGGTCACAAACAGTATGTATTGTAGAGAGTTCCACAAAGATGTTTCACTACTGCTTATTCTATATACCATAACAAAATAATATGTGTACCTGTGCTTACACTGTAAGGCAGATTCTATAAGTCGTGGTGTTTACCGTGCAGGTAAAGCTTCCGATTTAATCCACATTTTCTGCAGTTTCCCCATGCCTTAAACCCATGGCTAGTGCGCGTTAAGCCATAGAGTGCAGGTTAATTGCCTGGAATTCATGGGTTATCCTGTGCGTTAAGCCCCAGGGGTGCACTTAACCTGGATTTTTCCTTGCAGCACCTGTGAAGAAAAATCTGCATTAAATGCACCTTCTGGGGCTTAATATGTGGGGTAGAGGCACGAATTGGATAGATCAGAGCAGAGTAGCTAATGGATTCAACATTAGATACAACAGTGATTTGTTAAACATGAATAAATAACAAATCAAATAATCAGGCAGAGAATTCCTAATATCAATTTCCCCAATCTGTACAGATGAACTTGGATCTCAAAGGATACCTACAATGAAACTATCTTTTCAGAAAAATAGCACTGTGGACAACAGTATCCCACCCAACCCAAAGGGCCAGATGTAATGCGGTCTGAGTTGGCCGGAGGTGCAGGTTGCCAGCTGAACTGGGACGGCTTTTTTAAAGCGTCAATCATTTACAAGGCATGCTTTTGCCTTGAAAATGTTTGCCGCTTTGAAAAGAAGTCCAGGTTCGTCCGGCAACCCGCACCTCTGCCCCGCTCAGACGGCATTACATGTGGCCCAAGATGTCAGAAATCTGTTTAGTCCCACTTGCCACATTTATGGTGCAACACCTCAATACTCACTCCACCCTTATGTGTCTTTCACGCCAACAAAAAGTAGCCCCAGGGTCGGTGCAAGGTCTCTCTCTATGCACCCTAGGCAAAACTTCAACCTGGTGCCAGCTAACCTGCAACCCCTCTACAAGAGGTGCATCAGGGCTATGAGGAGCGGCCATGGGGGTGCCCCTCAGGAGCCATAGTTCCATCCGCCTCCTATGTGCCTTCTCATGACTTGATGTTACACGTGTCAGCACGGAGGAAGCGCTGAGATACACTATGTGGTACAGCCTGATAGGGCCAGCTGCAGCTGATTAGACCCACAGCAGCGACCAGGCAGTGTAAAAGGAGGAGGCCAGATACAGAAATATCCTTCAGTTTTTTCTAGATGAATTCAGTGTCGCCCTCCAGGAGCTGGCGCCCCTAGGCAGCCGCCTAAAGCTGCCTAATAGTAGAGCCGGCCCTGAGTAGCCCCCTTCCCCCCCATGGTATGATGGGTGCTCCTTTCTTTCTCCTATGTGTCCAGCAGTAGTAGGGACCTTCTTCCCTAAGTGATTTCACTGACCACAGTAAGAACGTTCGTTGCAGTGTCATGTATTCTGGTTTAGCCAAAGACCTAGTGAAGTAAATGATTAGAAGTGGTGAACGGGAGGACCAATCGCAGGTTGCATTTGTGAGAATGTGGCTTGTGACTGGTCCTCTTGCTCACACCCCCTATCTGTCATCAAAAGTTGGTGAATTAGTTTATTACATTACAGAATCGTTAGATGTCATGGAAAAACAACTGCCACTTAGTGAATCAGTTTTATGTAGATGGCAGTGCAGCAATAATTATTTGATTAACATTATTTTCTGATCCCAATAATACTTTCATCATGCATACGTACAAGCATCTCCACTCTCACATGGGAAAAAGGCCTTTCATTCATTCCTCTAAATAATTTACTTTACAAAAAACTTCAGTATTAAGGAGAATTTGTCATGAAAATAGTGCTTATTCCTATGAATATTTAAATGCAGCTTAAAGCAATGAATTGTACAGTAGATGTCAATTTCACACTGTCAGTGTTAGTGATTACCATACGTTTCTAGATTTCATTCCTTTCAAATTCTTCATATATTTTATTGCCAAATCTCCTCTGTTCTTCTAGTTAATTCTCTTTAGAGTGTCACTCAGTGGCTGTGATATGGGCTAATATTGCGGAGAATGTCTATCACCGTTTATATTTCTGTCCAATGACCTTGCGGCTGAACTCGACAATTTATATTATCAGACCATTTCTAACCTTTGAGCGCCTGGAGTATATGGTTGCAAATGATTGAAGTAATTTCCCAGGACACTTTGCTGCTCATTGGGTACACGTAAGCTAACACTGTTGAGGCAGGTCCTTGTACAATGTAATCTTTATTACAATATTTATAATAAATAGATGGGAAATAGTCTACAGTAAAATCAAGTATGCATAATGTAATTCTTATGCCTTCGCATTTAATATAATACAGTGTTCCCTCTTTTATATAATTTCCTTCAAACATGTCAATACTGGTGTTGTAAAGAGGGTAATATATAATAGAATTAATACATGAGTTAATTTTTCTACAGTAAAAATTCCTTTGGTGGCATTATTAAGGATGGCGCTATAGAGAGGGAATACTGCATATAGTAAAAATACGAGGGTGGCTGAGACAGAGCAGGAAGTTAGGGATAGTTGTGTGGGGAGTGGGGGGTAGACCATGCCTGAGCAACAGGATTATGGATCAATGAATCATCCTGAAAAAATTTCAACAGTGTCTAGGTTGCCCCCAAAAGGTAAACATGTACAAGGTAGACTTTGACAAAAGGTTGACACACAAAGCGGTCCATACAATTATATTTTTATTTTTTGATGTGGCATCCTCTGTAAAGTGATTGGGAACCCCAGTTAGTGTACTGCGTCCCCTTGCATGGCTCGCTTAGCTTGACTTGCTGCGGGCAAGCTGCCTCGCTGCCCTTGGCACAGGTTACTATTCCCAATCGTAGTCCACAGGGATGATAAAGTATGAACAGGGCCGGATTAAAGGTGTTTGGGGGCCCAGGGCAACGTAGATTGTGGGGGCCCCCACCTATGATATCTGTCAAAGTTTCACGCCCCCCCCCCCCTGGCCTTGTGCACACATGCACGTATACACGCACACACACACCTTCATTTACATTTCAGTAGAGAGCGCAGGCTGTCCGGCGGCTTGCAGTCACTGTTACTGTGCAGGAGCCCCTTGGTGGCCGCTGTTATTGAACAGCTGAGCCGCCGAAGGAAGACTCCTATAAAACTGTTTTGTAGGAGTCTTTCTTCAGCAGCTCAGCTGTTCAGTAACAGCTTTTCTCTGACGTCCTAGTGGATGCTGGGAACTCCGTAAGGACCATGGGGAATAGCGGGCTCCGAAGGAGGCTGGGCACTCTAGAAAGATTTCAGACTACCTGGTGTGCACTGGCTCCTCCCACTATGACCCTCCTCCAAGCCTCTGTTAGAATTCGTGCCCGGCCGAGGTTGGATGCACACTAGGGGCTCTCCTGAGCTCTTAGAAAGAATAGACTTAGGTTTTTTATTTTCAGTGAGACCTGCTGGCAACAGGCTCACTGCAGCGAGGGACTAAGGGGAGAAGAAGTGAACTCGCCTGCTTGCAGCCGGATTGGGCTTCTTAGGCTACTGGACACCATTAGCTCCAGAGGGATCGACCGCAGGCCCAGTCCTTGGTGTTCGGTCCCGGAGCCGCGCCGCCGTCCCCCTTACAGAGCCAGAAGCAAGAAGATGGTCCGGAAAATCGGCGGCATGAAGACTCTGTTTTCACCAAGGTAGCGCACAGCACTGCAGCTGTGCGCCATTGCTCCTCTCACACTTCACACTCCGGTCACTGAGGGTGCAGGGCGCTGGGGGGGGGGCGCCCTGAGGCAGCAATAATAACACCTTGGCTGGCTAAAATACCTCAATATATAACCCCAGAGGCTATATATGAGGTAAATACCCCTGCCAGAATTCCCTAAAAAGCGGGAGAATAGGCCGCGGAAAAGGGGCGGAGCCTATCTCCTCAGCACACTGGCGCCATTTTTCCCTCACAGCTCGGCTAGAAGGAAGCTCCCTGGCTCTTCCCTGCAATGTACAGTAACAGTAAGAGGGAAAAGAGAGGGGGGGCATTACATTTGGCAGTATATATACATATATTATATGAAAAGCAGCTATTAGGGACATAACTCAGTTAGTCCCTGTATATATATAGCGCTCTGGTGTGTGCTGGCATACTCTCACTCTGTCCCCCCAAAGGGCTTTTTGTGGGTCCTGTCCTCTGTTGAGCATTCCCTGTGTGTGTGGGGTGTGTCGGTACGGCTGTGTCGACATGTTTGATGAGGATAATGAGGTGGAGGCGGAGCAGATGCATTTTGAAGGGACGTCACCCCCTGCGGGGCAGACACCCGAGTGGATGAACTTATGGAAAGAAATGAGTGCACGTATAGATTCTTTACATAAGAAATTTGACGACATGCCAAATGTGGGACAGCCGGGATCTCAGCTCGTGCCTGTCCAGGTGCCTCAGGGGTCGTCAGGGGCTCTAAAACGCCCGCTACCTCAGTTTGCAGACCCGGATGTCGACACGGATACTGATAACAGTGTCGACGACGATGAGTCAAACCTAATGCCTGTCAGGGCCATTCACTGCATGATTGAGGCAATGAAAGAGGTGTTAAACATTTCTGATTTACATCCAGGTACCACAAAAAATGGTATTATGTTTGGAGAGAAAAAACTACCCGTAGTTTTTCCACCATCAGATGAACTAAATGAAGTGTGTCAAGAAGCGTGGCTTTTCCCTGATAAAAAAATTGTAATTCCTAAGAAGGTACTAATGGCGTTCCCTTTCCCGCCAGAGGATAGGTCACGTTGGGAAACACCACCTAGGGTGGATAAAGCGCTCACACGTTTGTCAAAAAAGGTGGTACTACCCTCTCAGGATACGGCCGCCCTTAAGGAGCCTGCTGATAGAAAGCAGGAGGCAATCCTGAAGTCTGTATACACACACTCAGGCATTATACTTAGACCAGCTATTGCGTCAGCTTGGATGTGCAGTGCTGCCGCTGCATGGTCAGAAAAACTGTCAGAAAATATTGACACACTAGACAGAGACACTATTCTGCTAACGATTGACCATATAAAAGATTCAGTCTTATATATGAGAGATGCACAGAGGGAAATTTGCCGGCTGGCATCTAAAGTAAGTGCATTGTCTATCTCTGCTAGGAGATGCTTATGGACTCGTCAGTGGACGGGAGATGCAGATTCCAAGAGGCACATGGAAGTTTTGCCTTATAAAGGGGAGGAATTATTTGGGGATGGTCTCTCCGACCTAGTTTCCACAGCAACGTCTGGGAAGTCAGCATTTTTACCCCATGTTCCCTCACAGCCTAAGAAGGCGCCATTTTATCAGGTTCAGTCCTTCGGACCCAGAAAAGCAAGCGTGGAAAAGGAGGGTCTTTTCTGTCTAGAGGCAGAGGTAGGGGAAAAAGGCTGCAACAGACAGCAGGTTCCCAGGAACAAAAGTCCTCCCCCGCTTCCTCTTCCAAGTCCGCCGCATGACGGTGGGGCTCCACAGGTGGAGCCAGGTACGGTGGGGGCCCGCCTCAGAAATTTCAGCGATCAGTGGGCTCGCTCACAGGTGGATCCCTGGATCCTTCAAGTAGTATCTCAGGGATACATGCTGGAATTCGAGGCGGCTCCACCCCACCGGTTCCTAACATCTGCCTTGCCGATTGCTCCCTCAGACAGGGAGGCGGTGCTAGCGGCAATTCACAAGCTGTATTCCCAGCAGGTGATAATCAAGGTACCCCTACTTCAACAAGGCCGGGGTTACTATTCCACACTATTTGTGGTACCAAAGCCGGACGGTTCGGTGAGACCCATTTTAAATTTGAAATCCTTGAACATGTACATAAAAAAATTCAAGTTCAAGATGGAATCGCTCAGGGCGGTTATTGCAAGCCTGGACGAGGGGGATTACATGGTTTCCCTGGACATCAAGGATGCTTACCTGCATGTCCCCATTTACCATCCTCACCAGGAGTACCTCAGATTTGTGGTACAGGATTGCCATTACCAATTCCAGACGCTGCCGTTTGGACTCTCCACGGCACCAAGGGTATTTACCAAGGTTATGGCGGAAATGATGATACTCCTTCGAAGAAAGGGAGTTTTAATTATCCCGTACTTGGACGATCTCCTAATAAAGGCACGGTCCAAAGAACAGTTGTTGGTGGGAGTAGCACTATCTCAGGAAGTGCTGAACCAGCACGACTGGATTCTGAATATCCCAAAGTCACAGCTGGTCCAGACGACACGTCTACTGTTCCTGGGGATGATTCTGGACACAGTCCAGAAAAAAGTGTTTCTCCCGGAGGAGAAAGCCAGGGAGTTGTCTTCTCTAGTCAGAGACCTCCTGAAACCAAGACAGGTATCGGTGCATCACTGCACGCGGGTCTTGGGAAAGATGGTAGCTTCTTACGAAGCAATTCCATTCGGCAGGTTCCATGCCAGAATCTTTCAGTGGGACCTGTTGGACAAGTGGTCCGGATCGCATCTTCAGATGCATCGCTTGATAACCCTGTCTGCAAGAACCAGGGTGTCTCTTCTGTGGTGGCTGCAGAGTGCTCATCTTCTGGAGGGTCGCAGATTCGGCATTCAGGACTGGGTCCTGGTGACCACGGATGCCAGCCTGCAAGGCTGGGGGCAGTCACAAAGGGAAGAAACTTCCAAGGACTATGGACAAGTCAGGAGACTTCCCTTCACATAAATATTCTGGAACTAAGGGCCATCTACAATGCCCTAAGTCAAGCAAAATCCCTGCTCCTACACCAGCCGGTGCTGATCCAGTCAGACAACATCACAGCAGTCGCCCATGTGAATCGACAGGGCGGCACAAGAAGCAGGATGGCAATGACAGAAGCCACAAGAATTCTCCGAATCATGTACTAGCACTGTCAGCAGTGTTCATTCCGGGAGTGGACAACTGGGAAGCAGACTTCCTCAGCAGACACGACCTCCACCCGGGAGAGTGGGGACTTCATCCAGAAGTCTTCCAAATGATTGTACATCAGTGGGATCGTCCACAGGTGGACATGATGGCGTCCCGCCTAAACAAAAAACTAGAGAGGTATTGCGCCAGGTCAAGAGACCCTCAAGCGATAGCTGTGGACGCTCTGGTGACACCGTGGGTGTACCAGTCAGTTTATGTGTTCCCTCCGCTGCCTCTCATACCAAAGGTATTGAGAATAATAAGAAAGCGAGGAGTAAACACAATTCTCGTGGTTCCGGATTGGCCAAGAAGAACATGGTTCCCGGAACTTCAAGAGATGACCTCAGAGGACCCGTGGCCTCTGCCGCTAAGACAAGACCTGCTACAGCAGGGGCCCTGTCTGTTCCAAGACTTACCGCGGCTGCGTTTGTCGGCATGGCGGTTGAACGCCGGATCCTGAAAGAAAAGGGCATTCCGGAGGAAGTCATTCCTACGCTTATTAAAGCCAGGAAAGAGGTTACAGCAAATCATTATCACCGCATATGGCGGAAATATGTTGCATGGTGTGAGGCCGAAAAGGCCCCAACTGAGGAATTTCAACTAGGTCGATTTCTGCATTTCCTGCAAGCAGGAGTGAATATGGGCCTAAAACTGGGTTACATTAAGGTACAGATCTCGGCTCTATCGATTTTCTTTCAGAAAGAACTAGCTTCAGTACCTGAAGTTCAGACATTTGTAAAGGGAGTGCTGCATATTCAGCCCCCATATGTGCCTCCTGTGGCACCTTGGGATCTCAACGTGGTGTTGAGTTTCTTAAAATCACATTGGTTTGAACCACTAAAAACCGTGGATCTGAAATATCTCACGTGGAAGGTGGTCATGTTATTGGCCTTGGCTTCTGCCAGGCGAGTATCAGAGTTGGCGGCTTTGTCTTATAAAAGCCCTTATCTGATTTTCCATAAGGATAGGGCAGAATTGAGGACTCGTCCCCAGTTTCTCCCTAAGGTGGTGTCAGCGTTTCATTTGAACCAGCCTATTGTGGTGCCTGCGGCCACTAGGGACTTGGAGGACTCCAGGTTGTTAGACGTGGTCAGGGCCCTGAAAATATATGTTTCCAGGACGGCTGGAGTCAGAAAATCTGACTCGCTGTTTATCCTATATGCACCCAACAAGCTGGGTGCTCCTGCTTCTAAGCAGACTATTGCTCGTTGGATTTGTAGTACAATTCAACTTGCACATTCTGTGGCAGGCCTGCCACAGCCAAAATCTGTCAATGCCCATTCCACAAGGAAGGTGGGCTCATCTTGGGCGGCTGCCCGAGGGGTCTCGGCTTTACAACTTTGCCGAGCTGCTACTTGGTCAGCGGCAAACACGTTTGCAAAATTCTATAAATTTGATACCCTGGCTGAGGAGGACCTGGAGTTCTCTCATTCGGTGTTGCAGAGTCATCCGCACTCTCCCGCCCGTTTGGGAGCTTTGGTATAATCCCCATGGTCCTTACGGAGTTCCCAGCATCCACTAGGACGTCAGAGAAAATAAGAATTTACTCACCGGTAATTCTATTTCTCGTAGTCCGTAGTGGATGCTGGGCGCCCATCCCAAGTGCGGTTTATCTGCAATACTTGTACATAGTTATGGTTAACTAAATCGGGTTATTGTTGAGCCATCTGTTGAGAGGCTCAGTTGTTTCATACTGTTAACTGGGTTTCATATCACGAGTTGTACGGTGTGATTGGTGTGGCTGGTATGAGTCTTACCCGGGATTCAAAATCCTTCCTTATTGTGTACGCTCGTCCGGGCACAGTATCCTAACTGAGGCTTGGAGGAGGGTCATAGTGGGAGGAGCCAGTGCACACCAGGTAGTCTGAAATCTTTCTAGAGTGCCCAGCCTCCTTCGGAGCCCGCTATTCCCCATGGTCCTTACGGAGTTCCCAGCATCCACTACGGACTACGAGAAATAGAATTACCGGTGAGTAAATTCTTATTTTCAGTGAAAACGTAGGGTGTGGGGGCTCCGGGACAGCCGTCCCTCTCGCCCCTGCTTTAATCTGGCTCTGAGTATGAAAAACGTGAAAATTAAAAGAAAAAATGTAAAAAAAAAAAAAAAGGCTTGTCTACATCTTTCCTGCGTCGACCATTGCAATAGTGACATTTTGTCCATGTTAGCTTAATGCATGTCGAATAATAGTGGTCGACGTATCATCCAGATACCGAACAAAAGAGAGGTGTTCGAGGCAGGTCAGATTGGAGAGCAGAGCAGAGCAGAAGGAAGCGGGGGGGGGGGGGGGGGGGGGGGGTTTGTCGGGTCAGTCTGAGGTGGCCCGACATATGCCAGGTCCCTTTACTGGTTGAATATACAATATTCATTATATTCTGCAAAGTCTAATTCTCGTTTGGGCAGCATGTTGCTTATTAGCATTGCTGTATCAAGGCATTGGAGTCATGAGTTTAATTCCCAACCAGGAAAAAACATACTGGTAGGTTGCTTGGTTGCTGACTGGAATGTAGCCTATTGTCTTAAAGCCCTATTCTCAATATACTGTAGCATTGCACAATTGGTGTAAAGATAATAAAGTGTTTGTGAAGTTACTGTAAAATATTAATTTCTGGCCACCTGATGACTGTACTCAACAATCAAATTAAAAGCTGTGTACAGCTCTGCATTTGGGTGTAGTATGGTATGCCGGCGGCTGGGATCCCGGCAGCCAGCATACCAGCACCGGAATAGCTGGGCGAGTGCAAATGAGCCCCTTGTGGGCTCGCTGCGCTCGCCATGCTGCGGGCACAGTGGCTCACTACGCGCGCCACGCTATTTATTCTCCCTCCAGGGGGGTCGTGGACACCCAAGAGGGAGAATAGTTGTCGATATGCCGGGTGTCAGGATTCCGGTGCCGGTATACTGAGCGCCGGGATCCCAACAGCCGGCATACTGAATACCACCCTGCATTTTAATGCAGTATAAAGAGAGTGTTTCCCGTCTCACTACTGTTGATTTTCCTGAATGTATAACAACTAATGATATTTAGTTTGAAGGGCAAGGGTAGTACAGATGTAGCCATTCTGATCTTTTCCAACAAGTGTCTTATCCGCTGCAAAGCAACTAGTGTGGCCGCAACTATGACGTGTGTGTATGCATGCGCACGGCCATAGGAATGAATGGGCAGCGTACTAAGGCAGCACGTGTAGCTGTGCCACTGGTGTGATGAGCAGGTATGATGAGCGTTCCTACGTGTGTGTGTGTGGGGGGGGGGGGGGGGTATACTGTATATGTATACACAGTTTATAATATTGTATATACAGTACCAGTTAAAAGTTTGGACACACTTTCTCATTCAAATGAATGAGAAAGTGTGTCCAAACTTTTGACTGGTACTGTAGGAATGATATATATATATATATATATATATATATATTTTATGTGTGTTGATATGCAGTATATGTGTTTGTGTGTGCATATTTGAAGTTGAGAATTTAAGTCACATAAAATGAATTTATATTTATCATTTGTCTGCAGCACCAAACTTTCTATCTAGAAAGTCTGTGTGCTGAGACTGGCTAGCCTCCCAAATCATAGCATTGTGCAGCAGGGACTGTGGATGCAATGATGCGAGTGAACACACCATGCCCCCACCTCTCCCACTTGCGCCTGCCTTTCAGTGTCGTCCGTGAGAGCAGTTTTAAATGCTTGCAGCTATGAGCAACAGTAGCCCCCGTTGGCAGTGATGTTGCAGTGTGTCAGGTCATGAGACACCTCTCTGTGACATGGTCAAAATACTGACACAAATAAGACCACAAATGCTGAACCTAGACACAAACAAAACCAGCATCTGTAGAATAACATTATACCGGTAGCAATGTGCCTAATGTTTGGAAAACATTAGACAACAATAAAATAGGAAACATCCACCTTACTTACAGCAGATAGCACAATTACGTATTAGGGCATGTTAGAGCTAAAGGACCTCAGATGTAACAACCATGTGATCCGCGATGGCAGGGGGAGTAGCAAGGTTGGCTCAAGTTCATGGGATCCAACATGTACGCTCGCCATGCTTTGGGCAAGGTGGCACGCTCTGCTCACCACAGGTTACTGTTACCAATAGATGTCCACATGGATAGCAAAACTGCTAGCCCACCAACCTTGCCCCTCCACCTGCCATCACATGTCACGTTGTTGTGACATCACAGGTCCTTTAGCCCACTTGAATCTACATTAGCATCTACCATTAGACCATGCTCTAAATGGGATGACTTTATTTACTGTACACCCCTTTTCATGTGTGTATGTGTAGGGGAGTTTACAATGTGTTTATAAGATCATACAAATGCATTTCAAGTTGGTGGTCTTTATACGGGATCCGTTCAATTTGCCAGCTGACAGGATCCTGACGGACATGATACCGACACCGGAATCCCGACAGCCAGCAATGCGGACAGCCAAAATGCATCAGGTCTATTCCCACTCGTGGGTGTCCACGACACCCATATGGTGGGAATAGAACCTGTGGGAAGCGCTTTGAGCCACCGAGCCTGCAGCGTATCGAGTGCAACAAACCCACAAGGGGACTCATAGAGCTCACCCTGCTGCGGACATTCTGCCGGGCGGGATGCTGCTGTCGGGATATTGACAGCCTGCATGCCGCCTGCCGATATTACATATGTATTCCCTTTATACAATTTTGTTTCATTCTTAGATTAACACAAAAAAAAAAAAGTAAATATACAGTATGGCTGGGTGGGTGAGTAAATAACGGTTATGTAAATGACTTGTTATCATGGCAATGTATAGCTTACACAGGACTGAATGGGATCCGGACTGAAAGTCGACAGTAACTAGGTCGACAATGTCTAGGTCGACCACTATTGGTCGACAGTAACTAGGTCGACAGGGTCTTTAGGTCGACATGTTCTAGGTCGACAAGTCAAAAGGTCGACATGAGTTTTTCACAATTTTTTTCTTTTTTTGAATCTTTTCATACTTAACGATCCACGTGGACTACGATTGGAACGGTAATCTGTGCCGAGCGAAGCGGTAGCGGAGCGAAGGCACCATGCCCGAAGCATGGCGAGCGGACGCGGTGCACTAATTGGGGTTCCCGGTCACTCTACAAAGAAAACAACACCAAAATAACATGAAAAACTCATGTCGACCTTTTGACCTGTCGACCTAGAACATGTCGACCTAAAGATCCTGTCGACCTAGTTACTGTCGACCAATAGTGGTCGACCTAGACATTGTCTACCTAGTTACTGTCGACTTTCAATACCACACCCGGACTGAATATATCTGTAAGTGATGGAGATGCTGGGTATCGGTGGTCCTCCTACCTTGTGCTTCCACTCACGGCTGCAGTTTATCTGCAGAGTGTATTGATGTGAAGCAGCCAATGCTGCCTTGTTGCGTTTCTTCCAATTTCCACATGATAGTGTTAACTAAGCTTAGCTCAATAGTGGATACCCAGCCAGCGCTAGTAATGTCAGTCCTGCTCAATAAGTCCTCAATGTGCTTATGACTGTGCTTACCATCTGATTTGTAAATTGTTGTTCCAGGTTTTTAGAAACTACACTAACTTAAAGCACAAGAGCAGGCAAATCTAGTGCTGCCAAAATTCTACACTGCAGCTGCCAACCTGAAAAGTGTACCTGTAAATGCAGGCAGATTGCCAGCTTCCAGACGATACAATGTTCTTCTGTAGCTCTTTCACTTCCACATGCTACTGGGCCAGTGTAGAATTGAAGTAGGTGATATGTTACCTCGATATGTCAGTGCGTAGGTTGTTGGCTGGTTGTGTACACAGTGTACTGTGCTGAGGTTCCCTCTGCAGAACAGGTGGGAGGTTACACAGCAGCTGGACTCGGATTCAGTTACAAATCTCAGGCTGAATATTGTGATATTACTACAACAAAGACATCGATGCAGATTAACTGCTGTGCTGCTGAAACAGTTATTTATAACAAATAATTCTTCTGGTTTTCAGTAACTTCCTGGAGGATAATATGTATAGACCTTTTAGTGGAAACATTTTCTTTTCAGCAAATACATAATTGAGGTACATGGGAAGAAGCAATCCAGCCGTATTGTGCTTAGAAGCTAGGCATTTTAGCGTTTGGAATGGAGAGCAATTCAGTATCTAGTGATCAGGCTTGGCACATCAATGTAACAATATTCTGCTGAATGTCAGGTTGGAATCAGGCTATCATTTCCTACATGTTTGTAGCACATAACTGAGGTTCATTTAATGTGTGACTTCCAACATTAACACCAAATGCAGATACCGCTGTAGTAGATCCACATTTACAGTATGACGCATTAGCTTTGAATTGATCTTTTTAGCTTTGGTGAAAACTTTGTAAAAAATAAGACCTTTTTAGACACTTGGTGAATGCAGCTAAACTAGCATTGCAAACAAGGGTTAATTGAATCCTATGGAAAAAAAAGTGCACACACTTTTCACAGTGAAAGGTGGGCAGACATGACACAAGACAATAGGGCTGCTAGGGCATGCTGTGTTCACTTTGATGCCAGTTTCTAAATAGAGTACAGTGAATCATTCTAAATAGGGTTCATTGCTGGGTGAACACAACTTAAACCAAATGTAGTGCAGGTCCAGCCAAACACACATAACAAACGGTATGCAGTTAACATACCGCTTGTCGGGATCCCGGCTGTCGCAGTGCCGCCGCCGGGATCCCGACGGGGGTACTTTACCGTCGCCGTAATACCGGAGAGGTAGGTGAGATAACATACCGCTTGTCGGGATCCCAGCTCTCGCAATACTGACACCGGGATCCTGACAGGGGTACTATATCGCCGCCGGATTACCGGCGAGGTAGGTGATTCCCCCTCTATGGGTGTCCATGACACCCATAGAGGGAGAATAGAACCTCTGGGGTTCCTCTGCCAGCATTCTGGTGCATGGGATGCTGATGTTGGTATACTGACATTCGGCATCCCATGCGCCGATCTCGCATACCGATCCCTAATAAACACCCCCTCCCCATAATGCATGTCAGGAGTGCAATCACCATGTGCTTCTATAATGCCTATATATTATCCACATGTTTAAGGCAGGAGGATCTTAAATTCAGTGTTTGAGACAATTCCACAACATTCAATGCTCTAACAAACCACCGTATATTGGAATGTTGGCACCACATGTGGGTAAGGGGGTTTGGGAATCTCAATCATTTGTACCAACCATCAGACCCATGGCATTAAGGTGCAGAATACACTGTAGCTCAGTTGGTTACACTCTGCTGGGTGACAAATGGACAGGAAAGCTGGGCGGATTAGAGAGATATGGTATATATTTACTAACCGCAACAGCAAGGATCAATGGGCCTAATTGAGACCAGATCAGGTCTGAACTGCGCATGCGCCAGCACCGATTGACAGGCAGAGATGGGAGGGGGCGGGACGGCGCCAATTGACTGCCATTTAGGGGGCGCGGTCCGGGCAACGCAAGCGTGCCCAGACCGTTGTGGGGGCGGGCCGAACACGCAGCCACTGCAACCCTCACAGAGACGAGAAGCTCCTGCCAGCACGCTGTGCGATGCTTTTGTACTCGAGCGGGGGGGTGGGGGGCAGACATGCGGGGCAGACTAGCCCTGTGCTGTGCTGGGCACCCACATGTCTGTGTGCTAAATTTAGCACATCTACGATCAGGTCTGAATTAGGCCCTATGCCCTTCATAATTCTAGTCTATTAGGTTTTCTGATATTGAGTAGCTAACAAAATGGAGGTTACGCTAGTGTTAATTTTACGTTGGCAAATTTGCCTCCTTTTGTGGCTTTTTTTGAGGGAACTATGGAGGTTACACTGATACCTGCACTGATAAAGGCCACACTTAAGGAAAATTGTAGCTCTATAGATAAGTTAGATGGCAGCTGTATGGAACAGTTGGGCCAATCTACATTTTTGTCACGTGGGAGACAATACAAGACAGACAATTCATTTGGAAGGTGATTTGTTTTGCAGCCGAAGGGAGTGCAAGCAGGGCATTGAGCCATCATTTGGAGAAATGATATCTTGAATACAGTTACAGTAATATGTTTAGCTTTTGTGGGAAAGGGCTTGTGTACGTGCTACAAACACTGTCTTCCACCTAGAACGCATAGGATAAAAATAATACATACTGTAGCCATTTGTTTCTGTAGAAACCATGGGTCTGCAGGTGGCAGGGGAGGATGAGCAATAGGATGAATAGTGTTAACTGCTGTAATGTATGAGATACAAATCTTGAGAGGTACGAAATAACATATTAAACAAATTATGTTTAACTGACAGTGAAGAATAGCTGGACTCAGTGTCATCACTAGAAGCAGATAGTAAATGTGCAGTTAGAGTGACAGAGACATGGGCAAATTATATTTAGGACAAAAAAAAAAGAGAGAAAAAAACAAAGATGGAGAGATCCTTCCATTTCTTTCTTTTCAACATTGTCTTTCTCGCTCTGCTCGCCATGCTGCATGCTCGTTGCGCTCTCCACAGGTTATATTCCCACTCTATGGGTGTCGTGGACACGCACGAGAGAGTATAGTCCCTGTTAGTCGGCATGCCGACTGAAGTGGGGGCGGGATTCCGACGTCGGTATTGTGTCACGTAACTGCCTCCCCTGTCAAACTATAACTAGTGTTTTAATTGTTTTGATTTTCAACAACTGTTGCTAATCTAAGGGTGTGCACACATGGTGAGATTCTGGCTATGCCCGATTCTCACTATGCGACAGGGGCCGGATCGGCACAGTCAGTATCGCAAGCACATAATGACTGTGCTTGCGATACTGGCTATGTGAGATTTTGGCTAAGTGTCAATTTTGACTATCTCTTCTATAGAAATAGTCAAAATTGACTTGCCTGCACAGTCTATCTTGTCTTTCGATGCCGACCGCGCATCGGCATCGAATCGGGATCGCAAAATGACTGTCACCTTGCGATCTGCACTAACTTTTCTTCCGATTCTGACTATATAGTCAGAATCGGAAGAAAAAATCTCACCGTGTGTACACACCCTAACAGTGAAAATATTTGGTATTATACCAATGGATACATTTGTCAAACATGCTACATGAGGTATTATGAGTGAATTGTACATTTCATACTTCATTTGAAAATGTTGAGGAAGATATGGAAAAATGTTGAAATATCTTTGATTTGGATGTTGTGTTAAAAGAATACCTTTAAAAGATTATTTAAAGGTATATTATACTGCCCCGAAGTTGCCAGTGACGTCCCCGCTCATCTGTGCCAATTCAAAGGTCATTTAAAGAAGGGAGTCAGGGAATGGCTTTGTGCTCTGGAAGCGTTAAGGTTTCACCAGGAGGTCAGTGGCATTGTTACCTAGATCCTTTTTGTGTATACAGGTTGAGTATCCCATATCCAAATATTCCGAAATACGGAATATTCCGAAATACGGACTTTTTTGAGTGAGACTGAGATAGTGAAAACTTTGTTTTCTGATGGCTCAATGTACACAAACTTTGTTTAATACACAAATTTATTAAAAATATTGTATTAAATGACCTTCAGGCTGCGTGTATAAGGTGTATATGAAACATAAATGAATTGTGCGAATGTACACACACTTTGTTTAATGCACAAAGTTATAAAAAATATTGGCTAAAATGACCTTCAGGCTGTGTGTATAAGGTGTATGTGTAACATAAATGCATTCTGTGCTTAGATTTAGGTCCCATCACCATGATATCTCATTATGGTGTGCAATTATTCCAAAATACGGAAAAATCCCATATCCAAAATACCTCTGGTCCCAAGCATTTTGGATAAGGGAGACTCAACCTGTAGTGCATTGTTGTAAGGTATGCTTTGTAGCAATATATGGGTTGGGTCCGAAATTCCAGCATCCACAGTCCTGGTGGTGAGTATTTTAACCCTAACCCTAACAGCCCCCCACCCCAATTCTTTCAATTTCATGGTTGTTAACATCGGTATGTTGCTTGTTTTGTACAGGCAATGAGAGGCTCTCTGATCCTGGTAATGCTATCTAGTAGTGGTGGGCAGTGGAGAGCAGCTTATTTGCAATACTTACAGATGTGCAGATGTACACAAATAGTTCCTTCTCTTTGGGAACGTGTGCTAGAGGCTGCCCAGTCAAGTTAATTGTTGATATTTATAATGTAATTTTTATGTGTGTCACATGACTAAGTGCTGACTGATGTGTCAATTATCAATATCTTTGTGTATTACTCCAATAATGAAAAGCACTTGTACATACAACTAGAGAACCAGTGCTTGAAAGCTTACATTTATGTAGATCTGCTGCCACCAGGTGCTGTGTCCCAGCTACTGCAGACTCACAATTACATCCGTATTACCATAGGACAGGTTGTGCTGCGGGATGAAGTCCTGCACTACTTGTGGTCAGCAGGGAGGTCATCTTGAAAATCAGGCAATGAAAGGACTAAGCAATTAATGACCACATCAATATGATAATCTCATACACAACATGTTGTCTTCATTTTCTGCTCCATCATCTGTTAGTCTGGTGCCTGTAAAAAATAAGAAAAAGGAAACCCAAAGTATAGGATTATTTTTACTGTGTTATGCCTATCATGTTTACATGTTGTCACTATTATCTGTATAATATCCCCCATTATTAGCCAATAAAATCTGCTTATTACAAACACACTGCTGTTTTTATCATTTCCCCTATCACACACACCCATAAAGCTTGCACATCTGCCTGAAATTGCAGGCTGCTACATATAGCTAGTAGTATGTATGGTGTCACTGAGCAGCGTAGAGTGCTAAAACTGACATTCTGTACTGTCACTCAGTTTATAATAGACCAGTTCCCAGTAGTCCTTATGGTACTGTAGATATATGTCTGTGTATTCACAACATTCATGTAATCCACATTCATTGTGCTCACTGATAATTTTCTTCTACCACCTCAACCAAAGACAGTTACATGAGTCTACTACTTCTCTATCATTATGCTAATGGTCCCTTTAAGATCTGTAAAGTCTCTAGAGTGTGGACATTTTTTCACTTGCTGCTGATCTCAGCACTCTCCAACTGCAGTCAGCTTGCAAGGACAGCGGCCTTCTGTGGTCGGAAGCACATCCCATAAACCAATAGTCCGTTGGGACACTGAAAACCTCTGTTCTGCTCCATAAGAAAGAAGTCTTTGTGGCGACAAGGCTTTAAATCCAGTCACCAGAGGCTCTTCATGCCAAACCAGGGGGGCAGGAATCCGACTACCAGCACATTCTTGTACTCTTTAGTAATGGGAAAGGGATATGACTATTACCCTTTGTGTGCCAGAGAGGTTTGTTGTATATTTGAGATACTGTAACTTGTTATGTAAAACTGTAGTTTTCATCTACTTTTTTTTTAAAGTGCTAAACTATACTCACAAAAGGAAGGCTATACAGATTTACTGCAAATCCTGAGTACATGGCGTTCATCCTTGCAGCAGCTGGAAAGTTTGGGTTAAAGTCAGTCAGCTTATTTAAAATATGTGTTTGAGCCTATTCTTGTTAAACATGTAATTAATTTATTTGGAATTACTATAGGGGTCCATTTATCATGGACTGCATATTGAATGCAATCATGACTGGATCTTACTGCCGAGGATCGCATTGCAATATGCGATCCTATCGGGTGAATGTATCACCCCGCACCCGCAAGGACAAGGGCCCCAAAAGGAGCCTGTCCCTGCGGTGTGCTCTGTGTGCTGCTGGGGGTCCTGCACATGCACAGTTACACATGATCGCGATGCACCGAGGCCGCTAAGTGGGCTGATAATTTAGCTTCGGACATGGATACCCTTGATAAGGATAACATTCTTTTGATTCTTGGTTATATCAAGCACGCTGCAGATTACCTAAAGGATGCGGCGAGGGATATTGGCCTCTTGGGATCAAGGGCCAATGCCATGGCGGTCTCGGCCAGGAGGGCGCTGTGGATTCATCAATGGAATGCTGATGCCGACTCCAAGAAAACTATGGAAGCTCTCCCTTTTAAAGGTAGTGTCTTGTTTGGTGACGGCCTTGCTGACCTGGTGTCTACCGCTACTGCGGGTAAGTAATCTTTTCTTCCTTATGTTCCCACACAACAGAAAAAGGCACCCCATTATCAGATGCAGTCCTTTCACCTAATAAATACAAAGAAGGAAAGGGCTCGTCCTTCCTCGCTTCAAAGGGTAGAGGAAGGGGAAAAAGGTTGCCTGCTGTGTCTGGCGCCTAGGACCAAAAGTCCTCCTCCGTACCTACCAGGTCCACCGCATGACGCTGGGGCTCCCCTGCGGGAGCCCGTGCCGGTGGGGGGCTGTTTCCGAATCTTCAGTCAGGTCTGGTTTCAATCGACACTGGATCCTTGGGTCTTAGACATAGAGTGTCCCAAGGGTACAAACTGGAGTTTCAGGAGATTGCGCGCCCCCCCCCCCCTGCTTTTTCAAATCGGCCTTGCCAGTTTCTCTTCCAGAAAGAGAAGTGGTAAATGCTGCGATACAAAAGCTGTGTCAACAGAGGGTCATTGTCCCGGTTCCCCCGTCCCAAAGGGGGGAAGGGTTCTATTCGAGCCTCTTTGTCGTGCCGAAGCCGGACGGCTCGGTCAGACCGATTCTGAGCCTAAAATCCCTCAATCCATACTTGAAAACTTTCAAGTTCAAGATGAAATCTTTTCGAGCTGTGATCTCCAGCCTAGAAGGGGGGAATTTTATGGCGTCAGTCGACATAAAGGATGCCTACTTACACGTCCCGATATATCCTCCTCATCAGTCCTTCCTAAGATTTGCGGTGCAGGATTGTCATTACCAATTTCAGACGTTGCCGTTTGGGCTTTCCACGGCCCCGAGGGTCTTCACCAAGGTGATGGCTACGCAAGCAGGGGGTCACAATTATCCCGTACTTGGACGATCTCCTGATAAAGGCGAGATAAAAAGAGCAGTTGCTAAGAAATGTGGAACTCTCCCTGACGGTTCTGCAACATCATGGTTGGATTCTAAATTTGCCAAAGTCTCACTTGATTCCGACAACTCGGCTGCCCTTCTTGGGCATGATTCTAGACACGGAACTACGGAGGGTGTTTCTTCCGGCGGAAAAAGCTCTGGAAATCCAGACCATGGTCAAGGAGATTCTGAGACCGGCAAGAGTATCGATTCATCAATGCACTCGAGTGATAGGGAAGATGGTTGCGGTTTACGAAGCCATTCCGTTTGGCAGGTTTCATGCCCGGGTGTTTCAATGGGATCTGCTGAACAAATGGCCCGGGTCTCACCTGCACATGCACCAGAAAATAAGTCTATCTTCCAGGACCAGAATTTCTCTCCTGTGGTGGCTGCAAGGTTCTCACCTTCTAGAGCACAGGTTCTCAAACTCGGTCCTCAGGACCCCACACAGTGCATGTTTTGCAGGTCTCCTCACAGAATTACAAGTGAAATAATTAGCTCCCTGTGGAGCTTTTCAAATGTGTCAGTGACTAATTAATACACCGGTGCACCTGCTGGGTTACCTGCAAAACATGCACTGTGTGGGGTCCTGAAGACCGAGTTTGAGAACCCCTGTTCTAGAGGAACGCCGATTCGGAATCCAGGATTGGGTCCTACTGACCACAGATGCAAGTCTCCGAGGCTGGGATGCAGTCACACAAGGAAGAAGTTTCCAGGGAAATTGGTCAAGCGAGGAATCTTGTCTCCACATAAATGTTCTCGAGTTAAGAGCCATTTACAACGGCCTCCTGCAAGCGAAGAACCTTCTTCAAGGGCTCCCTGTCCTGATCCAGTCGGACAACATAACAGCGGTGGTGTACGTAAACCGCCAGGGCGGAACAAAGAGCAGGGCGGCAATGGCGGAGGCCACAAGAGTTCTCCGCTGGGCGGAACAGCACGTGAGCACTCTGTCAGCAGTCTTCCTTCCGGGCGTGGCCAACTGGGAAGCAGACTTCCTCAGCAGACACGACCTCCATCCAGGAGAGTGGGCCCTTCATCAAGAGGTATTTGCAGAAGTGACAAGGCGTTGGGGAATTCCTCAAATAAACATGATGGCGTCTCGCCTCAACAAGAAGCTTCCGAGGTATTGTTCCAGGTCGAGGGACCCCCAAGCCAGTGCCATGGATGCCCTGGTAACTCCGTGGGTGTTTCAGTCGGTGTATGTGTTCCCTCCACTTCCTTTCATTCCAAGAGTGTTGAGTTTTATAAGACGAACAAGGGTTCAGGCAATTCTCGTAGTTCCAAATTGGCCACGGAGGGCCTGGTATCCGGATCTTCAGGAATTACTCGTAGAAGATCCTTGGCCGCTTCCTCTAAGAGAGGACCTGTTACTGCAGGGGCCATGCGTGTTTCCGGACTTACCGCGGCTGCGTTTGATGGCGTGGAGGTTGAACGCCAAATCCTAGCTCGGAAAGGTATTCCCGGGGAAGTCATCCCCACTCTCCTTAAGGCTAGAAAGGAGGTCACGGCAAAACATTATCACCGTATTTGGAGAAAATATGTGTCGTGGTGTGAAGCCAAAGCAGCTCATGCGGAGGAGTTTCACTTGGGTCGTTTCCTCCATTTTTTGCAGGCAGGCGTGAATGCAGGCTGAAATTGGGTTCCATCAAAGTGCAGATTTCGGCTTTATCTATTTTCTTTCAAAAAGAATTGGCTGCCCTTCCTGAGGTTCAGACTTTCGTGAAGGGGGTGCTGCATATCCATCCCCCGTTTGTGCCACCCGTGGCCCCGTGGGATCTTGAAGTGGTGTTAAAGTTTCTTATGTCTCACTGGTTTGAACCTTTGCGAAAGGTTGAGTTAAAGTTTCTCACTTGGAAAGTGGTCATGCTTTTGGCCTTGGCGTCTGCCAGACGATTGTCAGAATTGGCGGCTTTGTCTCACAAGAGCCCATATTTGATTTTTCATGTGGATAGAGCGGAATTGAGGACTCGTCAACAATTTCTGCCGAAGGTGGTTTCTTCGTTTCTCATAAATCAACCTATTGTGGTGCCTGTGGCTACGGAGGCTGTCGCAGTTCCAAAGTCTCTTGATGTCGTAAGAGCTTTAAAAAAAATTGTCGCCAGAACGGCTCTTGTTAGGAAAACGGAAACACTGTTTGTCCTGTATGCTTCCAACAAGATTGGAAATCCTGCTTCCAAGCAGACTATTGCACGCTGGATTTGTAATACGATTCAGCATGCTCACTCTTCGGCTGGGTTGCCATTGCCGAAGTCAGTAAAGGCCCATTCTACCAGGAAGGTGGGCTCTTCTTGGGCGGCTGCCGAGGGGTCTCGGCACTTCAACTTTGCCGAGCAGCTACGTGGTCGGGTTCAAACACTTTTGCTAAGTTCTATAAGTTTGATACCCTGGCTGAGTAGGACCTCATGTTTGCTCAGTCGGTGCTGCAGAGTCGTCCGCACTCTCCCGCCCGGTCTGGAGCTTTGGTATAGACCCCATGGTCCTTTTGGAGTCCCCAGCATCCTCTAGGACGTAAGAGAAAATAGGATTTTAATACCTACCGGTAAATCCTTTTCTCCTAGTCCGTAGAGGATGCTGGGTGCCCATCCCAGTGTGTACTGTTACTCGCAGTTGTATTGTTGGTTGTTGGTTTCGGTTACACGAAGGTTGTGTATCGGTTATGTTCAGCTTGTTGCTGTTTTTCGTTCATACTGTTATCTGGTATTCCTGCTAATCCAGTTGTACGGTGTGTTTGTGGTGTGAGCTGGTATGTATCTCACCCTTAGTTTAACAAAAATCCTTTTCCTCGAAATGTCCGTCTCCCCTGGGCACAGTTCCTATAACTGAGGTCTGGAGGAGGGGCATAGGGGGAGGAGCCAGTTCACACCCAGTCAACTTTTTTTAGTGTGCCCATGTCTCCTGCGGATCCCGCCTATACCCCATGGTCCTTTTGGAGTCCCCAGCATCCTCTACGGACTAGGAGAAAAGGATTTACCGGTAGGTATTAAAATCCTATTTTCTCTTACGTCCTAGAGAATGCTGGGGTTCCATTTAGTACCATGGGGATGTACCAAAGCTCCCAGTACGGGAGGGAAAGTGCTGAGGTACCTGCAGAACAGATCGACCAAACTTTAGGTCCTCAGAGGCCAAAGTATCGAACTTGTAGAACTTAGAAAATGTGTTCGACCCTGAACTGGTCGGCAAAGCTGAACATAGCTGGCCGGCAAAGCTGAAGAGCCGAGACACCCCGGGCAGTCGCCCAGGAAGAACCCACTTTATGGGTCGAGTGGGCCTGAACGGATTTTGGAATCGGCATACCTGCCGTAGAATAAGCATGCTGGATAGTAAGCCTGATCCAGCGAGCTATCGTCTGCTTAGAAGCAGGACACCCAATCTTGTTGGGATCATAAAGGACAAACAGTGCGTCCGACTTCCTGTGATGAATAGTTCTCTTCACATATATTGTCAAAGCCCTCACAACATCCAAGGACTTTGAGGTAATTGAGGTGGGCCGAGTGGGCCTGAACGGATTTTGGAATCGGCATACCTGCCGTAGAATAAGCATGCTGGATAGTAAGCCTGATCCAGCGAGCTATCGTCTGCTTAGAAGCAGGACACCCAATCTTGTTGGGATCATAAAGGACAAACCGTGCGTCCGACTTCCTGTGATGAATAGTTCTCTTCACATATATTGTCAAAGCCCTCACAACATCCAAGGACTTTGAGGTAATTGAGGTGTCAGTAGCCACTGGCACCACAATAGGTTGGTTGATATGAAAAGCCGACACAACCTTTGGAAGATTGCTGACGCGTTCTGAGCTCAGCTCTATCCTCATGGAAAATCAAGTAGGGGCTTTTGTGCGACAATGCCCCCAATTCTGAAACACGTCTTGCAGATGCCAATGCCAACAGTGTGACCGCCTTCCAAGTAAGAATCTTTACGTCCACCTCCTGTAAAGGTTTGAACCAATCCGATTGCAGGAACTGCAGCACCACATTAAGTTCCTAAGGTGCCGTAGGAGTCACAAAGGGTGTTTGGATGTGCAGAACTCATTTCAAGAATGTCTGAACCTCAGGGAGAGCAGCCAATTATTACTGGAAGAAGATGGACAAGGCCGAAATCTGGACCTTTATGGAGCCCAAGTGTAGACCCACATCCACTCTAGGAAACTTCTTGGATTCACACCAAGACACATACTTTTTCCAAACCCGATGGTAATGCATAAACCAGGCATGTCCAAACTGCGGCCCTCCAGCTGTTGTGAAACTACATATCCCAGCATGCCCTGACAAAGTTTTGCTGTCTGAGAATGCTAAAGCTGTGTCAGGGCATGCTGGGATGTGTAGTTTCTCAACAGCTGGAGGGCCGCAGTTTGGACATGCCTGGCATAAACGTTACTCCCTTCCTATTTTGGATCAGAGTAGGAATGACTTTTGCTTGGAATACCCTGCCAAGCTAAGATCTGGCGTTCAACCTCCATGCCGTGAAACGTAGCCATGGAAAGTCTTGATAGGTGAAAGGCCCCCGTTGTAGAAGGTCCTAGCGAAGAGGAAGAGGCCTCGGATACTCCAGCAGAAATTCCAGAAGATCCGCGTACCAAGCCCTTTTTGGCCAGTCCGGAGCAATGAGGATCGCCTGAACTCTTGTTCTTTTTATTAGTTTGAGAATCCTTGGGATGAGTGGAAGTGGAGGGAACACATACACTGACTGGAATACCCACGGAGTTGCCAGGGCGTCCACCGCCACTGTATGTGAGTCTCTTGACCTGGAACAGTACCTCCGAAGCTTCTTGTTGAGGGGAGATGCCATCATATCTATCTGAGGTACACCCCATCGTCTTGTTACCTCTGTGAATACCTCCGGGTGGAGGCCCCATTCTCCTGGATCTAGATCGTGTCTGCTGAGGAAGTTTGCTTCCCAGTTGTCCACTCCCGGAATGAAGATTGCCGATAGTGCCACCGTGTGCCTTTCTGCTCAGAGGAGGATTCTTGTTACCTCTGCTCTTCAACCCGCCCTGCCTGTTTATGTAGGACACCGCAGTGACATTGTCCAACTGAACCTGAATGGCTTGATCTTGCAGAAGATGTGCCGCTTGTAGAAGGCCGTTGTATATGGCCCTTAGTTCCAGAATGTTTATTGGAAGGATAGATTCCTGACTTGACCACTTTCCTTGGAAGTTTCCCCCCTGAGTGACTGCTCCCCAACCTCTGAGACTTACATCCGTGGTTAGAAGGATCCAATTCTGAATCCCGAACCTGCGGCCCTCGAGTAGGTGAGGTCTGCAGCCACCAAAGGAGTGAAATTCTGGCTTTCAGCGACAGGCGTATCCGCTGGTGCATGTGAAGATGTGATCCGGACCACTTGTCCAGGAGATCCAGCTGGAAGAATCTCGCATGGAATCTTCCATACTGCAGAGCCTCGTAGGAGGCTACCATCTTTCCCAGAAGGCAATTGCACTGATGAACCAAAACCCAGGCTAGCCTCAGGACATCCAGGACCATTGACTGGATCACCAACGCTTTCTCCACTGGTAGAAACACCTCTGTACTTCCGTGTTGAGTATCATCCCCGGGAAAGGCAGTTTCCTTGTCTGCTCCAAATGCGATTTTGGAAGGTTCAGGATCTACCAATGATCCTGGAGTAGTTGAGTTGAGAGAGCAATACTCTGCAACAGCCTCTCCCTGGAGGATGCCTTTATCAGCAGATCGTCCAAATATGGAATTATGGCCCTCATTCCGAGTTGTTCGCTCGGTAAAAATCTTCGCATCGCAGCGATTTTCCGCTTAATGCGCATGCGCAATGTTCGCACTGCGACTGCGCCAAGTAAATTTGCTATGCACTTAGTAATTTTACTCACGGCATTTTCATCGTTCTGGCGATCGTAATGTGATTGACAGGAAATGGGTGTTACTGGGCGGATTCAGGCCGTTTTATGGGCGTGTGGGAAAAAACGCTACCGTTTCCGGAAAAAACGCAGGAGTGGCCGGAGAAACGGAGGAGTGTCTGGGCGAACGCTGGGTGTGTTTGTGACGTCAAACCAGGAACGACAAGCAGTGAACTGATCGCAGATGCCGAGTAAGTCTGGAGCTACTCAGAAACTGCTACGAGGTGTGTAATCGCAATATTGCGAATACATCGTTCGCAATTTTAAGATGCTAAGATTCACTCCCAGTAGGCGGCGGCTTAGCATGAGCAAATCTGCTAAAATCCGCTTGCGAGCGAACAACTCGGAATGACCTCCTATGTTCACTCCCTGCTTGCGGAGGAGGAGCATCATCTCTGCCATAACCTTGGTGAACACCCTCGGTGCTGTGGAGAGGCCAAATGGCAATGTCTGGAACTGATAGTGACAGTCCTGTAGTGCAAACCGTAGATAGGCCTGGTGAGGCAGCCAAATCGGAATGTGAAGGTACGCATCCTTGATATCCAGGGATACTAGGAATTCCCCCTCCTCCAGACCTGAGATCACCGCTCTCAGAGACTCCATCTTGAATTTGAAAACCTTCAAGTAGGGGTTCAATGACTTTATGTTCAATATTGGTCTTACTGAACCGTCCGGTTTCGGTACCACAAACAGGTTTGAGTAGTAACCCCTGTTTTGTAGGTGAGGTGGAACTGGAACAATGACATTTGTTTGTACCAATTTTTGAATGGCTTCCTGCAGGATAGTACTTTCTGTCAGCGAAGCTGGTAAGCCTGGTTTGAAGAATCTGTGAGGTAGGAGTTCCTGAAATTCCAGTCTGTACCCCTGGGCAACAATAGCTTTTACCCAGGGGTCTAGGGATGATGACGCCCAGATGTGACTGAAATCTTTTAATCTCGCTCCCACCTGCCCGATCTCCAGGCTGGGAGGTCCACTGTCATGTTGAAGATTTTGTGGAAGCAGAACCTGGTTTCTGTTCCTGGGAACCTCCTCTAAAGAAGGTGGGGATACCCTTGGATTTTTAAAATTTTGCGGTTCGAAAGGACTGCAGTGTAGGTGCAGGATATGATTTCCTAGCCGGTGCAGCTGCGGAAGGAAGAAAGGTCGACTTACCCGCAGTTGCCTTGGATATTCACATATCCAGTGCGGCCCCAAACAGGGCCTCACCTGTGAAGGGTAGGTTCTCCACACTTTTCTTGGATTCTGCATCCGCAGACCATTGACGTAGCCAGAGCCCTCTCCTCTGCGTGCTGAGACTGCCATGGATGTAGCCCTTGCATTAAGCAGGCCAATTTCCTTCATGGCCTCTACCATGAAGCCTGCAGAATCCTGTATGTGACGTAAAAACAAGTCAATGTCACCCCTATCCATAGAATCTAATTCCTGAAGTAAGGTGCCTGACCACTTTACTATGGCTCTAGAAATCCACGTACAAGCAATAGTGGGTCTCAGAGCTACTCCTGTAGCAGTGCATAGTGATTTGAGCGTAGTCTCAATCTTGCAGTCAGACGGCTCCTTGTGCCAGGGACAGGTAAACAACCTTTTTTGACAACCTAGATACAGAAGCGTCCACTGTAGGTGGGTTTTCCCACTTCTTTCTATCCTCTTCAGGGAAAGGGACAGCAATTAAAATTCTCTTAGGGATTTGAAATTTCTTCTCTGGGTTTTCCCAGGACTTTTCAAACAAGGAGTTTAACTCCTTAGAAGCAGGGAAGGTAAGCGAGGATTTCTTATTTAAGGTAAAATAAGTCTCCTCATCCTGCACAGGAACCTTCTCAGTAATATGCAAAACATCCCTATGGTTTCAATCATTAGTTGCACCCCTTTAGCAAGGGTTGCATCCCCCACCTGCATATCCCCATCACCGTTCCCTGTATCAGAGTCGGTATCGGTGTCAGCTTGCATTATCTGGGCAAGGGTACGTTTTTGTGGGTATGTAGGTGGGATTTTAGACAAAGTAGTAGGGGCTGAATACATCATATCCTCCACAGATTTTCTCAAAAACTGCGTCGCTATTTCAGTATGTGACATCTTTGCTGAAATCCGGGACATCATCCCCCTTAAAGAATCCACCCATGCGGGTTCGGATCCAGAAGGTTGAGAAATTATATTGCAGTCTTGAGTACATGGAATAAACTCCTCAGGAGAAGATGAGCATTTTGTAGCACAGGACACGGAGTCCTTAGCACTGGCGGTTCTATAATGGGTGCAGTGTGTGCGGTGCACACGGGCCCCTGAGTCCAGAGGGGGCCCCCACCGCACACACTGCACCCATTTTTAAAATACTCACCCCTCCGAAGTCCAGCGCCGGCATCCGCAGCGATATTAGAACACAGTGAAAATGGCTCAGCGGCCATTTTCACGGAGTTCTGCACATGTGCAGTAGAGAAATCTCAGGGAAAATGGCCGCCACGCCATTTTCTTGGAGATCTGCGCATGCACAGTAGAGTCTGAGCCTTCTAGAGCTCAGACTCTGCAGCGCTCCAGGCAGAGAGGAGGGGGCCCGAATGGAGGAGGCTGAACACGGGCCTCCTCCTCTCTTAAAACTCCCCTGGTCCTTGGACATGGTAATGTGGGATATGCACACTTACACACATACACAGGAAAATGTCAGACACAGTTTCCCCCAGAGTACCTTCAGAGAGTCACAGAGTATAAGGAGCCAGCCGCACCGTACCTTCTTAGGCTTTTATTATGATAAAAACCCAGCGCTGACTAGGTAACCTTAATAGGTTAACTAGCACCTAATTACACTCCCCCCCCCCCCCCCCCCCCCCCCCCTGTAAATAACACCTTGGTACCGCAGTGGAGTTATGTGGAGGGCAGCGCTCCCTGTCAGCGTTCCTTCTGTTGATCTGTAGGGAGAAAATGGCGCTGGTGAGTGCTGGATCCGCTCTGAGGAGAAACCCCGCCCCCTGCAATGGCGCGCGGCTCTCCCCACTAATTTTTTTATACTGGCTGAGGAATTTGTGCTAACAGTGGGATTAGCCCCTGTTAGCTATTTACCAGTGTAGGGTTTGCGCGCTGGCTCAGGACGCCCCTCCAGGGCCGACATACATAAGATGTTGCTGAGCCTTCCATGCAGCGTACCCTTGTGTGAGTTACGCTCCTACCCTTGTGCCGCTATACCCGCCTGCGATTCGCTAACCGGGACACCGGCGCTGTACTCACCACTCTTCTATCTTCTGGCTCTGTTAGGGGGTGGCGGCCGTGCTGCGGGAGTGAGCGGTCGCCTCGTGGGCTTGCGATCATTTCCCTCAGGAGCTCAATGTCCTGTTAGGGGAGTAGAGAACCATTAACTCTTTATTAAGTTGGTTCCTACCCCCCCCCCCCTTCCCCCCAAGTAGCAGGGAGACTGTTGCCAGCAGCCTTCCTATAAAATAATAAACTCTAGAAAATACTGAACTAAGATAACTCCTGGGAGCTCCCCTAGCTGTGACCGACTCCTCCGAGCACATTTTCTAAACTGAGTCTGGTAGGAGGGGCATAGAAAGAGGGCCAGCCCACACTATTAAACTCTTAAAGTGCCAGTGGCTCCTAGTGGACCCGTCTATACCCCATGGTACTAATGTGGACCCCAGCATCCTCTAGGATGTAAGTTAAAAAGAAGCTTCTACACATACTTCTTAATGGGTAGAGGAAACTGCAGCAGCTACAGCTGTTCTAGGAGATCCAGCAATCAGGTAGCGGTACATCAGTTATAGCACCTCGGCAGAGAGATGCACCAGTGGCAGTAGTTTAGGCCTGGCGTATACAACTGTTATTTTGTGCAGGCCACTCTGAAAAGTTAGAGAAATTTGACAGGTCAGAATTCCCCCCCAACACACACATGCACTCACACACTTTATACATACATAAATATATACACATACGCGCACTCACCCCCACGCCCACCGAAAGTAACACATCATCATCATAATAATAATAATAATAATAATAACCACCCTTTAGAAACATCATGATGTATAGTGATTTTATCTGATTTTCTGGTTTTATTTTTAGGTGCACATCACAAAACTTCTTTGGTTAAACTACACAGTGCCTCTTCATTAGCATGACCAATGTCACTAATATTTATAATAATTATAAGGGACGGCATGGTTATTTTTGCTTGCTCTTCTCTGTGTCTGTCTACTGTTTCGGACAGATTCTCCCTTTGCTTTGGCAGATGAGCCATTATGATATCAGTGTCCTCTGACGTGTAAAAAAAAAAAAAAGTGCTACAAAACCGCAAACCACAGTAAAGGAAGATCAACAGAAAACGCAGTGCAGAATAGTTATTATTTAGCTCCGTATTGCTGTCCTTTCTAGCATTACTGAAATGCATAGCACCAATGTGACTATGCACCAGAATTTTAATAAATGTGTCATGCTTCTATAGTGCACAAGCCGGCAGCACATATAGTACATGCAAATTCAACCAACAATCGCAGAACCAGGAAGCAGAGTGATAAACTATCGCTCTGCTCACAGCTCTTCGCAGGGACGGGCTCTTATCTGAGCCTGTCGCCTGCCAGGTATCCGGTCTCTAGGTCGACAAGACTTAAGTCGATAGTGTCTAGGTCGACAGTAAGTATGTCGACATGTTCTAGGTTGACATGACAAAAGGTCGACATGAGTTTTTCGCTTTTTTTTTTTTTACTTTTTCATACTTTACGATCCACGAGGACTCCAATTGGGAACGGTAACCTGGTGAGCCATGCGAGGGGACACGGTGCACTAATTGGGGTTCCCGGTCACTGGGAGTCATTCCGAGTTGATCGCAGATAGCAACTTTTTGCTGCTCATGCGATCAACTAGACGCCGCCTATGGGGGAATGTATTTTAGCATAGCAGGGCTGCGATCGCTTGGGCAGCCCTGCTATGCTAAAAAAGTTTTGTGCAGAACAAGACTAGCCCTGCAGTTACTTACCCTGTGCGATGGATCCAGCGATGAAGGTCCCGGATTTTACGCCAGACAACCACCCTCCAAACGCCTGTACACGCCTGCGTTCAGATCTCCCCGCCCGGAAAACGGTGAGTATCCACCCTGGAACACCTCCCCGCTGTCAATCTTCTTGCGATCGCGCAGGCGATCACTTTCTTCTTTCTTCTGGTCATTGCCCGGCGACGGCTGTCGCTGGGCAACGCCGCGCGTGCGCATTGTGGGCGCATGCACATTTCTGACCCGTTCGCACCGCAGTGATGAACCGCAGCATGTGAACGGTTTGGAATGACCCCCACTGTACGGTGAAAACGACACCAAAAAAGTGAAAATACTCATGTCTACCTTATGTCATGTCGACCTACTTACTGTCGACCAATAGTGGTCCACCTAGACACTGTCAACCTAACTCTTGTCGACCCTCCATACCAAACCACTCATGGCAAGTGCATAATAGTAAATTCCTGTCAAAATATTAAATCTTCACAATTACAAATTTAGGAGAAAAGTGACTGCTGTACTGGGGAGAAAGGAGGGGTGACATGGGTGCATAGTGCAGCAGCACCGATCCTCCTTCCAATACACTCCGCCCAGGAGGGATCATGGGCTTAGGCTAGGGTCACACATAGAATTAGGCCCTATGTCACTACTATGGCCAGCAAACATTTTATAGGTACTTCAAGACACCCAAGCAAAGTTTGTCTCTCTCTTGTGTTACACAATAATTTTTCTGCTGCTTGTGATGCTATTGCACATGGGTCTTCAACCTGTGGCCCTCCAGCTGCAGTGAAACTACACATCCCAGCATGCCCTGCCACAGTTTTGCTATTAAGGTATGCTAAAACTGAGGCAGGGCATGCTGGGATGTGTAGTTCCATAGCATCTGGAGGGCTGCAGGTTGAAGACCCATGTGCTATACCACCATACAGAACAAACCCCTTCTGAGCACATCACCATACACAATGCTTTGACAGCAGCAAGATAAAGGCCAAAAACAAGGGTCGCATGCTCGGAAGACAGTGGCAAAAATCTCATCTTTGTAGATTTTCTACTATGTCATTTAGGATTAATTATCCAGTATTCTATTCATGTACAGTGTTTTGTTTCATGAGGTATAAAATGGCCTTAATAATTAAACTCTGCTAGTACAGAAATTCATTGGCGTAGAATCCACATGGAAAATCTTACATGGTACGACAGCTGCTACCTCTCCTACAGGGGCTCAGCTTAAGATGAGACAGCAGAACGAGGTCTGGACTGGTAGCAGACAGGCAGCACAAGGCTATAGAATGAATAGAAGTCATTGTGAGACTGGGATTCAGATTTGCAAAAGAAGTCTGTTGCTTCGCCAAGCTTAACCTGGATAGTGGGTGCAACAGCAAATATTGTTGTTAGTTTTTTAGGGTTTTTTTGTTTGTTTGTTTGTTTTTTTGTGAGGGGAGTCGGATGGCATTAGCAAAAGGTTTTGTACAAATTGCAGCAGCATGACACAATTTTTGTAAAAAAAATTACACTTCTTACTTGTCACCACTAAGAGTTCCATCTGAGGGACCAATATCAGACAGTGATGGTTTTATTCAAGTGTGAAGTCGGCTTGAGGGGTCATTTATCAAATTGTAATATGTTTTTTTCTTTAGCTAGCACAAATTGCTAGATCACTAGCTGCTAGAAATGACATCTGTGTAACCCGTACCTCATAGGCTGGTTTTCCCAGCAATGCTGCTTGTTTCATGTCTGTCACAGCAAACACTTGGGGGAAATGGGATCTGGTTAGCATCTCAGCGTTAACAACACCGGAATCCCGGCACTGGTCAGAAGACCGACACCGATCACAATGCCGGCATCTGAATCCAGACTGTCTGCATCCTAATCGTAGGTATGCTGGGGAGGGTTAGGCTGGGGGGATAGGCTTAATCACTAGAGGGAAGGTTAGAGTTAGGCTGGGGGGTGGGGGTAGGGTTAGGGGGGGGTAGGGTTAGGGTGGGGGGGGTGGGGTTAGGCTGCGGGGAGGGAGGGTTAGAATTAGGCACTAAGGTTGTAGGGTTAGACTGCAGAAAGGGAGGGTTAGGCAGTAAGCGGGGAGGGTTAGGGTCAAGCTGGGGGTAGGGAGGGTGTAGAAGGGGAGGGTTAGAACACTTACCAAGCAGGTGTTGTTAGAATTCTTCTTTTTGGGATTCCGCTGTCGGTCTTCTGACCGCCGGCATACAAATGGCTGGGATCCCGATACCAGCCCGGGGAAATAACACAGCTCTGGAATAACTAACACAAAGTATAGTGGAGGTCATTCCGAGTTGATCGTAGCTATGCTAAATTTAGCACAGCTACGATCAGGCAATCAGACATGCGGGGGGATGCCCAGTACAGGGCTAGTCCGCCCCGCATGTCAGATATTGTGGAGCGGAACCCAAGTGTTATTTCAGATGTTAGAGAAAAGAAGGGAGATTTAGATTCCTTCATAGTCTGGTTCCTGCCTTCCTGTTTTACAGCCTTTACAATATGATGAATAGTCACATAAATGTTTTATTTTGCACACCCATAGGTGTGCGCAGGGGGGGGGGGGGGTGCCTGGTGCGCACAGGCACCCCCTAATGTCTGGCACCCTGATCTCACATGCCTGATGCAGCGATCGCCGAGCAAGCTGATTACTGTCCCCTCTGCTTTGCAACCTGTCAGGACTGTATTACTGACCGGACGCCTGGGTTAATCAAGGGTGCCACTGCCACCGGCTTTCAAACTCCTGGCTCCACCTCCATGTACAAAAGCAACGTGATGTGATTACGTCATGCTGCTCGCACACCCACCCGCCACATGCCCACCTCTCTCCTTCTATGCTATGCCAACGCCAGCCACTGATGAGGATCAGCATGCAGCCAGTGTTCCTCTTAGGAAGACAAATTCAATACTGGCAGGCGATCGGCAGCAACATTGACACGTCAATCGTTTTTCCAGTAGCAGCAGTACTAGTCTGCGACTGTCAGTGTCAGTGAGTGACTGTCTTGTAAGTAAGCTGCTGCAGCTTGCAGAGGAAAGAGAGTGGGAACCAGACCAGGCTGAGGAGGAGCAGTGTAATTGCAGTGAGTGCCATCAGGGGTGTTTGTTTGGTGCACACCACAACATCTGACCGTGTATCTGCTTTATTAGAATTAGTACAAGGGTGGATATTTTATATTGCGTTGACCGTCAATAGATGGTGCTTGACACGCCTAAAAGGCGGTGCTAGACACACCCCTCCGACGGTGCACCCCCTAATAAAATGTTCTGCGCACGCCTATGTGCACACCTGCTGTGTTGCTAGTAAATGGATTCAGATTGATTCAGAAGGACTCTTCCCAGCACTGCCACCGAGAGGAATAAAAGGGGGGGGGGGGGGGGCAGGTACTTATCACCAGGTCCTGGGACTGATGGAGGGGCCCTGGCCCCTGTCATCAATATGTTGTTTTGCATACAGAACCGTCAGCTGCCATCTTATTGTCGAGTGGTAGGCATGCATCTTTGGTTGTTCTCTGGGCTTTTGTTTAGTTTCCCAAAAGTACAGATGTAACCTGTTTATTTAATCCCCAAAACACAGAGGAATGCACCTGATTTTGCCGCAGTAACTCCTTGATGATATGTCAGTAGGTGCAGGGTTGGGTCAAGCTCAAAGGGTGTGATCAACTGAAAATGGAAATCACTCAGGACATTTGTCTAAAGAAAAAAGGACTCCATCAGTCCCCATATATAGTATACTGCGATCGGGGCTGCCGCTAACATTACTGTCCTGTGCACAAGGGATACACAGATGTTCTACTAACCATTTGCCCCGATTATCCAACCACAGGTTTCCTGTGGCAGGAGGTGGCATCGGGGGCAGCAGGGTGAGAATCAGGGCATGTTGTGTTAGTTCAGGTGATGGGAGCAGAGCAGGCCTTTGAGAAGGAGAGAGATATTGTGGAGCGGAACCCAAGTGTTATTTCAGATGTTAGAGAAAAGAAGGGAGATTTAGATTCCTTCATAGTCTGGTTCCTGCCGTGAATAACAGGCTCATTGTGAATGGAGCCAGCAGCGAGAGGTACACAGCTTGGAGCTGTAATCAGCTGCTCTGTGAGCTACAGGACCATATAATTAACCCCTTTGATGAGAGATGACAAACCTTTCTGGAAATGAAGGAGTGACTGCGGTTCTTTAAGGTTAATATCTCTGCACTCTGAGTTTTCCAGCATAGGTTTCTATGTGAACACAGGAGCATATTAGCAAGAAAAACGCTGCCCCGTGAGCAGTGTCGGACTGATACATAAAGGGCCCACCGGGGGAATGCAGTGGTAGGGGCCCATGTTTAGAGGTGTGGCCAGTCTCCTGAAGGGGTTTGCCTAACCATGAGAGAGTGCATGGGCTGGGCCCCTTGATAAATATATATAGTAAATACGGCTAATGCATGCATGATAATGTACCAGAGTAATACACCATAGTCCTGTGCAGTATAAGGTAACATGTATAATGTACAATTCAAGTGCACAGTCTGGAACCTGATCTATAATGGAGGAGAAGGGCCCTCCCCCAGACAGTGGGGCCCACTGGTGGTTTCCCCTGTACTCCTGTGGGCCAAGCCAACCCTGCCCGTGAGCACTGCAGAGGGTGCTGGTAGAAAACAACTCTGCTTTAATCAAAGGAGGCTTACAGCTAACCAGACACATCCATGTACTACATTGCATGGCGGTAACAGTTATATCATTATAAGTACTTAACAAATCTATAGGATAGATGTAACAGATATTAAACCACATAGGAATGCTTGAACATTTTATTTTAACTTTTTGTTTAGCAGTGGATCAAAACAAAGTAAATACCAATATAGGGCCAATTAATAGGTGCTGGGACACAAGGGGGTAAATTTACTAAGATGGGAGTTCTATTTAAGATGGGATGTTGCCCATAACAACCAATCAGATTCTACTTCTCATTTATCTAGCACCTTCTAGATGATAGTACCTGGAATCTGATTGGTTGCTGTGGGCAACATCCCATCTTAAATAGAACTCCCATCTTAGTAAATTTTCCCCAAGGTGGTGTCATGACATGCACCAGAGCAATCTACCACTCTTGAGATTGTGCAGGAAAGATGAGCACCATTATTGCATAGCAGAGCCACTCTGCTAACACCTTGACATATTTTGTTAATATATTTGTAGTTGCTTACATGTTTTACCTTACATAGCTATTAATGCATGGATATTAGGATCCTGGAGTATGTGCTTCCATATTAGCAAGTCAGTGGTTAATCGTGATCCACATCTAACTAATGGTGGTACAGGTTGAGTATCCCTTATCCAAAATGCTTGGGACCAGAGGTATTTTGGACATGGGATTTTTCCGTATTTTGGAATAATTGCATACCATAATGAGATATCATGGTGATGGGACCTAAATCTAAGCACAGTATGCATTTATGTTTCATATACACCTTATTACACACAGCCATATTTTTTATAACTTTGTGCATTAAACAAAGTGTGTGTACATTCACCCAATTCATTTATGTTTCACATACACCTTATACACACAGCCTGAAGGTCATGTAATACAATATTTTTAATACCTTTGTGTATTAAACAAAGTTTGTGTACACTGAGCCATCAGAAAACAAAGGTTTCACTATCTCACTCTAGCTCAAAAAATTCCATATTTCAGAATATTTGGTTATGGGATACTCAACCTGTATTTATTTGTGCTACAAAGGAATAAATAGACTCCATAGAAGAGGATAAATAAAGGCTGTAAAATGAATACCAATAATATAATGAATACAATGCGCATGTTGTGGAAGTGGGACCATCCAGTGTAGTACATAGTTGTGTTATGTTAGCTGTAGGCCTCCTTTCATTAAGGCAGATATGCTTTTTACCAGCACCCTCCACAGTGCTCACAGAGCAACATTTATGCTTCTGTGTTCATTTAGAAGCCTGTGCTGGAAAATGACATAGAAACATAGAAGTTGATAGGGTGCTATTGTTAGGGTTAGGGGTTACAGTTGGATTAAGGGCTTGGTTAGTGTATTTGTGTTAGAGTATTAGGGTTAGGGTTTTAATGAAGGGTAAGAATTGGGAAGTTAGTGTTAGGGTAGTAAGATTAATTGTATTTATATTCTTAGAAACCACTTGCGACGTTACTATGGGGGTAATTCAGACCTGATCGCTAGGGTGAGTTTTTCTGCATCCCTGCGATCAGGTAGTCACCGCCTACAGGGGAGGGGGAATTTGCCGTGCAGGGGTGCGATCGCATGTGCAGGAGAGCTGCAGAAACAGAAGTTTGTGCAGTCTCTGCACAGCCCAGGACTTACTCAGCCGCTGTGATGATCAGGGCTGGAGCTGACCTCACGATTTCTCCCACAAAACGCCAGGCCCCTCCTGCGTTTTTCCGGACACTTCCTGAAAACGGTCAGTTGCCACAAACACCCTCTTCCTGTCGATCTTCTTGCTATCGCCGGTGCGTTCGGATTATTCACACCATCCCATCGCTTTGCAGCGCTCTCCGTCGCGCCTGCTCATTGCGGTGCATACACATGCGCAGTACAGACCTGATTGCCCGCTGTGCGAAAACGCGGCTTAGCGATCAGGTCTGAGGTAGTCCCTATATTGCTATATTCCCACATTGCAGTGCATTTTTAATCTGTCTATTTACAATGTTTTATTTACCCCATAATTTTTTTTTTAAATAAACACACTTTTTATATTATATATTTCTCTGACGTCCTAGTGGATGCTGGGGACTCCGTAAGGACCATGGGGAATAGACGGCTCCGCAGGAGACTGGGCACATCTAAAGAAAGATTTAGGTCTATCTGGTGTGCACTGGCTCCTCCCCCTATGACCCTCCTCCAAGCCTCAGTTAGATTTCTGTGCCCGGCCGAGCTGGATGCACACTAGGGGCTCTCCTGAGCTCCTACAAAGAAAGTATAGTTTAGGTTTTTTATTTTACAGTGAGACCTGCTGGCAACAGGCTCACTGCAGCGAGGGACCAAGGGGAGAAGAAGCGAACCTACCTAAGTGGTGGTAGCTTGGGCTTCTTAGGCTACTGGACACCATTAGCTCCAGAGGGATCGCACACAGGACCCGACCTCGTCGTCCGTTCCCGGAGCCGCGCCGCCGTCCCCCTTACAGAGCCAGAAGCAAGAAGGTCCGGAAAATCGGCGGCTGAAGACTTCTGTCTTCTCCAAGGTAGCGCACAGCACTGCAGCTGTGCGCCATTGCTCCTCATGCACACCACACACTTCGGTCACTGATGGGTGCAGGGCGCTGGGGGGGGGGGGGGCGCCCTGAGCAGCAATATTAACACCTTGGCTGGCAAAACTGACACCATATATAGCCCCAGAGGCTATATAGGTGTAAATTACCCCTGCCAGAATAACACAAAAAGCGGGAGAAAGCCCGCCGAAAAAAGGGGCGGAGCCATCTCCCTCAGCACACTGGCGCCATTTTCCCTCACAGCTCCGCTGGAAGGATCGCTCCCTTGCTCTCCCCTGCAGTCCTGCACTACAGAAAGGGTAAAAAAGAGAGGGGGGGCACAAATTTAGGCGCAGTATAATATATATATGCAGCTATAAGGGAAAACACTCTTTATAGGTGATATCCCTGTGGTATATAGCGCTCTGGTGTGTGCTGGCATACTCTCCCTCTGTCTCCCCAAAGGGCTTTGTGGGGTCCTGTCCTCTGTCAGAGCATTCCCTGTGTGTGTGCTGTGTGTCGGTACCGCTGTGTCGACATGTATGATGAGGAAAATTATGTGAAGGCAGAGCAAATGCCTGTAAATGTGTTGTCACCCCCTGAGGGGTCGACACCTGTGTGGATGGACTTATGGAAGGAATTACGTGACAGTGTCAGCTCCTTACATAAAAGGTTTGACGACATAGGACAGCCGGCTACTCAGCTTGTGACTGTTCCAGCGTCTCAAATGTCATCAGGGGCTTTAAAACGCCTGCTACCTCAGATGGCAGACACAGATGTCGACACGGATACCGACTCCAGTGTCGACGACGATGAGACTAGTGTACCCTCCAATAGGTCCACCCGTTACATGATTGAGGCAATGAAAAATGTATTACACATTTCTGATAATACCCTTTTTTGTGGTACCTGGGGTACTATGTTCGGTGAGAAAAAACTACCAGTAGTTTTTCCTGCATCTGAGGAATTAAATGAGGTGTGTGAGGAAGCCTGGACTTCCCCCGATAAGAAATTGATAATTTCTAAACGGTTATTGGCAGTGTACCCTTTCCCGCCAGAGGATAGGTCACGTTGGGAAACGTCCCCTAGGGTAGATAAAGCGCTTACACGTTTATCAAAACAGGTGGCACTACCGTCTCCGGATACGGCCGCCCTAAAGGATCCTGCTGATAGAAAGCAGGAGGCTACCCTAAAAGCTATATATACACACACGGGCATTATATTGTGACCAGCGATTGCATCAGCATGGATGTGCAGTGCAGCTGCTGCGTGGTCAGATTCCCTGTCGGATAATATTGATACCCTGGATAGGGACACTATTTTGCTGACAGTAGAGCATATAAAGGACGCTGTCTTATACATGCGTGATGCACAGAGGGATATTTGCCGGCTGGCATCAAAAATAAGCGCAATGTCCATTGCCGCCAGAAGGGGGTTATGGACTCGGCAGTGGTCAGATGATGCCGATTCAAAAAGGCACATGGAAGTTTTGCCTTATAAGGGGGTGGAACTGTTTGGGGATGGTCTTTCAGACCTCGTTTCCACAGCTACGGCTGGGAAATCGACATTTTTGCCACAGGCTACCCCACAGCAAAAGAAGGCACCGTATTATCAAGTACAGTCCTTTCGGCCCCATAAACACAAGAGGGCTCGAGGCGCATCCTTTCTGCCGAGAGGCAAAGGTAGAGGGAAAAAGCTGCAGCATACAGCCAGTTCCCAAGGGCAAAAGTCCTCCTCCGCGTCCGGTAAGTCCACAGCATGACGCTGGGGCTTCACAGGCGGATCCGGGTACGGTGGGGGCCCGTCTCAGAAATTTCAGCACACAGTGGGCTCTCTCACAGGTGGATCTCTGGGCCCTTCAAGTAGTATCTCAGGGGTACAGGCTGGAATTCGAGACGTCCCCCCCCCCCCCCCCCCCGCCGTTTTCTAAAATCTGCCTTACCAGCAACTCCCTCTGCCAGGGAGGCAGTGTTGGTGGCTATCCAAAAACTGTATTCACAGCAAGTGATTGTCAAGGTGCCCCTCCTTCAGCAAGGGAAGGGTTACTATTCCACAATGTTTGTGGTACCGAAACCGGACGGTTCGGTGAGACCCATCTTAAATTTAAAATCCTTGAACACATATCAAAAGGTTCAAGTTCAAGATGGAATCGCTCAGGGCGGTTATTGCGAGCCTGGACGAGGGGGATTACATGGTCTCCCTGGACATCAAGGATGCGTACCTGCATGTCCCCATTTACCCTCCTCACCAGGAGTACCTCAGATTTGTGGTACAGGACTGTCACTATCAGTTCCAGACGCTGCCGTTTGGGTTATCCACGGCACCGAGGGTCTTTACCAAGGTAATGGCCGAAATGATGATACTCCTTCGCAAGAAGGGAGTTTTAATTATCCCGTACTTGGACGATCTCCTGATAAAGGCGAGGTCCAAGGAACAGTTGGTAGTGGGGGTAGCACTTTCTCGGGAAGTGCTACAACAGCACGGCTGGATTCTCAATATTCCAAAGTCACAGCTGGTCCCGACGACACGTCTTCTGTTCCTGGGAATGATTCTGGACACAGACCAGAAAAAAAGTGTTTCTTCCAGTGGAAAAAGCCGAGGAGTTGTCATCTCTAGTCAGAGATCTCCTAAAACCGGGACAGGTGTCGGTACATCAATGCACACGAGTCCTGGGAAAAATAGTAGCTTCGTACGAAGCGATTCCATTCGGAAGGTTCCACGCAAGGACTTTCCAGTGGGACCTGTTGGACAAATGGTCCGGTTCCCATCTCCAGATGCAACAGCGGATAACCCTGGCGGCAAGGACCAGGGTGTCGCTGCTGTGGTGGCTGCAGAGGGCTCATCTACTAGAGGGCCGCAGATTCGGAATACAGGACTGGGTCCTGGTGACCACGGATGCCAGCCTTCGGGGCTGGGGCGCAGTCACACAGGGAAGAAATTTCCAAGGACTGTGGTCAAATCAGGAGATTTCGCTTCACATAAATATTCTAGAGCTAAGGGCCATTTACAATGCACTAAGCCAAGCAAGGCCCCTGCTTCAGAACCAGCCGGTACTGATCCAATCAGACAACATCACGGCGGTCGCCCATGTAAACAGACAGGGCGGCACAAGAAGCAGGAGGGCAATGGCAGAAGCCACAAGGATTCTCCGATGGGCGGAAAATCATGTGTTAGCACTGACAGCAGTGTTCATTCCGGGAGTGGACAACTGGGAAGCAGACTTCCTCAGCAGGCACGACCTCCACCCGGGAGAATGGGGACTTCATCCAGAAGTCTTCCAAATGCTGGTAAACCGGTGGGAAAGACCACAGGTGGACATGATGGCGTCCCGCTTCAACAAGAACACCGGATCCTGAAGGAAAAGGGCATTCCGGAGGAAGTCATCCCTACCCTGATCAAAGCCAGGAAGGATGTCCCCGCAAAACATTATCACCGCATTTGGCGGAAATATGTTGCTTGGTGTGAGGCCAGAAAGGCCCCAACGGAGGAATTTCAACTGGGTCGATTCCTGCATTTCCTGCAAGCAGGGGTGACGTTGGGCCTCAAATTGGGGTCCATTAAGGTCCAGATTTCTGCCCTGTCGATTTTCTTCCAGAAAGAACTGGCTTCACTGCCTGAAGTTCAGACTTTTGTCAAAGGAGTTCTGCGTATTCAGCCTCCTTTTGTGCCCCCAGTGGCACCTTGGGATCTCAATGTGGTTTTGGAGTTCCTGAAATCACATTGGTTTGAACCACTTAAGACTGTGGATTTGAAATATCTCATGTGGAAAGTGGTCATGCTGTTGGCTCTGGCTTCGGCCAGGCGTGTGTCAGAATTGGCGGCTTTGTCCTATAAAAGCCCTTATCTGATTTTCCATATGGATAGGGCAGAGTTGAGGACTCGTCCTCAGTTTCTCCCGAAGGTGGTATCAGCGTTTCACTTGAACCAGCCTATTGTGGTGCCTGCGGCTACTAAGAACTTAGAGGATTCCAAGTTACTGGACGTAGTCAGGGCCCTGAAAACTTATGTTTCCAGGACGGCTGGAGTCAGGAAAACTGACTCGCTGTTTATCCTGTATGCACCCAACAAACTGGGTGCTCCTGCTTCTAAGCAGACTATCGCGCGCTGGATTTGTAGCACTATTCAGCTGGCGCATTCTGCGGTGGGACTACCGCAGCCTAAATCTGTAAAAGCCCATTCCACAAGGAAGGTGGGCTCATCTTGGGCGGCTGCCCGAGGGGTCTCGGCTTTACAACTTTGCCGAGCTGCTACTTGGTCAGGGGCAAACACGTTTGCAAAATTCTACAAATTTGATACCCTGGCTGAGGAGGACCTGGAGTTCTCTCATTCGGTGTTGCAGAGTCGTCCGCACTCTCCCACCCGTTTGGGAGCTTTGGTATAATCCCCATGGTCCTTACGGAGTCCCCAGCATCCACTAGGACGTCAGAGAAAATAAGAATTTACTCACCGGTAATTCTATTTCTCGTAGTCCGTAGTGGATGCTGGGCGCCCATCCCAAGTGCGGATTGTCTGCAATACTTGTAAATAGTTATTGTTACACAAATCGGGTTGTTATTGCGAGCCATCTGTTCAGAGGCTCCGTTGTTATCATACTGTTAACCGGGGTTCCTATCGCGAGTTATACGGTGTGATTGGTGTGGCTGGTATGAGTCTTACCTGGGATTCAAAATCCTTCCTTATTGTGTCAGCTCTTCCGGGCACAGTGTCCTAACTGAGGCTTGGAGGAGGGTCATAGGGGGAGGAGCCAGTGCACACCAGATAGACCTAAATCTTTCTTTAGATGTGCCCAGTCTCCTGCGGAGCCGTCTATTCCCCATGGTCCTTACGGAGTCCCCAGCATCCACTACGGACTACGAGAAATAGAATTACCGGTGAGTAAATTCTTATTTTATGTGTTTGAATTTCTCTTCAACCCCCTTATTAATAGATATTGTACGGTTTATTTATAGTGTGGCTACATGCTGAAAGCCATTTTCTTATATAGCAGGTGTCAAATTTTTGTAAAATCTAGGAGCCATCTTAAAATGTTAGAAGCCAGACCATTGTCCCCAACTACAATATCTAAAAACGTGAATTGACCACAACATACAACCCTTCGATGCCCTTGAGACCTCCGCACATGCAATCAAACAACCACAAATGCAATTTCAATGCCCATCAGACTTTGCTATATTTCCCTACCTGGCCCCCCAATTCATAGTATGCCACACAGTGGTGCTCCCAGTTTATAGTACACCAGAAAGCAAGGCCACCAACACACAGACTGCAACAGTAGTACCTTCAATTCATAGTGTGCCACGCAGTAGTATCCCCTCCCCGCCTCCTCATTTATAGTATGCCACACAGTGGTGCCCTCAATTCACCACTGCAACACAGTAATGCCTCTAATCAGTGATAATATAGAAGGAATGTGTTTGACTGAAACTAAATATGGGAGCATGGCTTGATTGGCAAATGCACTGGATAGAGTAGAGTGCTTTATACTATACTGTGTGCAATCTATACATATTGCTGGCTAAATACAAAATCTTGGCATCTTGGCATAGAACTAATACCATCAGGTTTCCAACCCTGTGGGCTTTTAATTGTGCCTTTCGATTTTGCCTGTACAATCTCCTGACTGCTTTCAACTAACAAGGCATCCAAAGTCAGACATGCTTGTAAAATTCTTCCAAGATGTCACTGGGACCAAGATTTGTGGCCATTAATACTGTAGCTGTCATAACTTTCAATTCAGTGATAGGTTGAGTAAGAGAGGTATTCTGGGTATCAGTTAATTGTGGTAGTAGAACATTCATGCCAGAAACAATTCTTATTATTCAGATCTATTTGGATTTGAGTAATATGTATTAAGACTAAGAATATCCAGTATGGCTGAACAGCTATGGGATAAAGCCACAATAGCAGAGTAGGGTCTCCCTGTAATAAGTTTAAAGGACATATCCAGAATTATCCCCATGAATGTGGAATTTATTGCGATTAATCTTGGGATCTCCAACCCGCTGCACTCAAGCATCATATGTAATACTGCATTCCTCAAATTTTTGCTTTTGCATCAGGGAACAACGCAGACCTTGGTGGGTCAGATTTAAATCAGCTTGGGCAAAGAGGAACCTCTCTGAATGGTGCTTGTTATGATGAGTTGTACATGAGATGATGTACCCTCAAAGAACAGCTTTAGCCGTTTGCCAGTATAAAGAGGCGTTATTGACAAGTTTGAAGTTGGGGACAGCCTATGAGTTCCAGGAGGAATGCAGCATATCTTTAAAATTAGTGGTGAGGCCAAATAAGAGGAGAATTGTTAATGTCCAAAAGTGCCTGTAGAGAAGGGAGAGCAGTAAGGCTTAGTTTCAATAGCTGAGGAGGGTGCTTGGGTTATTAATGTAGTGGAAGAGGGATTGTAATCTAGAGAAAGACTTTTGGGTTGCTGAATAAAATGTACACTCCCTACCTAGGGAAAGATATATTCTGTAAATTTCTGTAATTTGTACGCGTTCTAATAGATAATGGATACCTACTCTGCGCTGTTTGTGTGGGTTGGTTGTAGCAGATTCTCTATACAATAATAACAATACAAAGCAATACTATTAATCTCATAAAGTAACCCAACAAGTGAAATAAAAAAGGACTTACATCATAGATGATAGAGGTGTATACATTACAAAATATACCGTAATGCTCAGCTTTAAAATATATATATGCCACATGGACCATAATACTGTGGCTATGTCTTTAAGATGAGACTGAAGAATACTGTGAAAGTGTGTTTAAAACGAGACTGAAGAATACTGCAGCTGTGTCTTTAAGATGAGACTGAAGAAAACTTCAGTCTCGTCTTAAAGACATAGCCACAGTATTCTTCAGTCTCGTCTTAAAGACATAGCTGCAGTATTCTTCAGCCTCGTCTTAAAGTCACAGCCACAGTCTTCAGTTCTTCTTCAGCCTCATCTTAAAGTCACAGCCACAGTTCTTTTTCTTCATACAGAGTGCTACAGCATTGTTTTACAATTATTAACTCCATTCTTCAGTTCAGTCATTGGGGTAACCTCAGCCTCTGTGAATAATCATTACTCGATTAAATCTTACGTTTTGTACCTACTTCATCGCCCATAGTCTTCCTTGAGCTCTTCATCTCACTGATTCCCACAGACCAGCCAATATACACACAGTCCTCCAGTTACCCGCACGGACTTCACGTAGATGCCGGGTTCACAAAATTACAGTCTTGACACACCACAATAACTTTCTCGAAGATCACCCTGTCAAAAAATATTTTGAACAAGCTGTATGTATAACAATGAAGCGCTGCAGATTATTAGCAATGTATAGTATTTGTTCTATATTTCTGCTTCATGTGAAACCAAGTACTATTCCATTTATTGTTCACAGTTTATTTCACATCTTCATTATATTGTCAATGCAGGAAACAAAGATCATTTGATATATTATTTCTAAAGTGTTAAAAATGTAAATAAAGAGCATATTAATAGGGCACTGGAAATTAGAAGACAGCTAAGAGTATTGGTAGGACTATAAAACATCAGACAGGTAGGTAATCATACTGCGTTCTTTCTGTGTAATAGCCTGTCTCCAAGAAATGGGAGGTGTCAAAGGTTTAGATAAGAGCACACCATAAACACATACGGTACATGTGCAACTTGTGTATTGTTGCCAAAATATAGGCCGTGCCCTGCTTGTTCTAATTAATCTCACCTGAAGACGTGCAGAAGAAAGTGTAGGAGGGATAGTGATGTCACACTTCGTTTTGTTCCTCGCATGTCCTCCATACTGAGAGTCAGGAGATTGCACTAGAACTGTGCTCAGAGGTTAGCAGACTGCATTACTTGAATCATTCTTGTTATGATAAGTTACAGTTTATGAGGAGGGACCTGTCATTTAAGAACATCTTTTTTACTTGTACATAATACCCAACGTTTCTAGTGAAAGGATCAGAACAAGGGACATGGCCACTTCCCTCCCCCACTGGTCCCCTCCCAGTGGCGCACCCAGGGGGGGTTTCCGAGTACCCAGAAACCCCCCTCCACTAAAAAAAAAAAAAAAAATTTTTATTTTTTTTTTTAGCTGCATGAGTATTATTAATGACTGTCTAGCGTCCTCTGCAGCCTGCTGTCTTCCTGGTGGCACTTGCAAGTGCAATAAAAGTTTACTTTATTTTAATTATAGTACATATATATCCATGTGCCTACATATATACACATGTATATACATACATACATACATACATATAAACACACACACACATATGATATATATATATATATACATGTGTATATATATGTGTACTGTATGTGTGTGTGTATATATATATATATATATATATGTATGCATGTTTAATATGCTATGTATATGTGTATATGGGTTCACTACGATCTCCCGGCGGCCGGCCTCCCGGCGACCAGCATACCGGCGCCGGGAGGCCGGCCGCCGGCTTACCAACAGTGTGGCGAGTGCAAATGAGCCCCTTGCGGGCTCGCTGCGCTCGCCACGCTACGCACGCCACACTATTCTATTCTCCCTCCAGGGGGGTCGTGGACCCCCACGAGGGAGAATAAGTGTCGGTATGCCGGCGGTCAGGCTCCCGGCGCCGGTATGCTGGTTGCCGGGAGCCCGACCGCCGGCATACTGAAGACCACCCGTGTATATGTATGTGTGTGTGTATGTATATATATATATATATGTGTGTGTGTAGATATATGTATATATATATATATATATGCACACACACACACACACAGACACACTAGTTTTACGGACCCAGCATATACTGGGTCACCTCAGTCCCCACCCCCGTGATTGGCTCCACCCAGTTCTGGAAACCCCCCCATGCAAATCCTGCGTTTGCCACTGCCTCCAGCCACATTTTCACTGCTTATTTGTAGGAAATTGGGCAATGTTTGTCCTGCCACCATTATCTGAGGCAGGTGACACTAGCTCATGCAGCAATAACATGTTGTTTCTGTAAGAGGGGAGGGTGGAATAATGCAGTCACGTTCCTGTGTCCCAATTTAGAATTTTCTAATATTGGATGGTATGTACGATCGGTTGCGCCTTCTGGGCTATGGACCTTTGTGCTGGTCCTGAAGTGGTAGCTGACACATAAGCAGTGAGTCTCCCTTCTCCTACACCGGATTGGGAACTGTAGAGTTTGCCAGCAGCTTCTCCTGGATAGAGACGGAACCTAATGCCTGCTGCTTCCTACTGGGAACGTCGTCTTCTGTTATCGGTTTCAAGTGTAACACCCAAGGGGGCTGTACCAGTTACAGTGTTTCTTTTTCCCAGCATACTATTTAGTTTTATATGAATTCTGCTTCACTTCCTGTGACTGCCTGTTGTCAAATCACTTACATTTATACATGATATTACTCTTTGTTGCATTAATCCTGCATTTCCACAAAATTTGCTGTTCGTTATCCTTCCAATTCCTGATTCACTACCGCACTAGAGAGCTCTCCGTCTCCTCAATCTCATGTATATATTTATTAGAGATGAGTGGGTTCGGTTCTCTGAAAATAGCAAAAAATAAAAATAAAAGTGGCAATAAAAGGGATAGTGGTATACAACTTCCATAAAGGATCCTGACTCTTCTGGATGATGGTGGCAGCACATTGCTCCATAGCTAAATAAGCAAAGAAACTCCCAATTCTGTCAGAGTCAAAACAACGACCATGTCTAATAAGTAGCCAATGGCTTGAAGACTTACAGATGGAGCCATGCTAGTCGTGGCTCCGTCTGTGCCTAGGTGCGCCCACCTAGGTGCTCCTAGGACTCAGCGCCTCCGTCTCCTACTGGGTGCACACCCCGTGACAGAGACGCGCCCCATTCACTAGAATGGGAGAGAGTTTCCGTGTGGGCGGGCACGTGCGCCCAGACGGAGACGCTCTCCTATTCTATGAATGGGAGAGTGTCTCAGTGCACTCCCGGCTTGACTAGGCAGAAGGATTGCCTAGTCACGCCGGGAGTGCTCGTTTCCGATGGAGCCGCCTCAGATGAGCATGGCTTCATCTGTAGCTAAAAGAATGTCCCTCAACCCCTTAAGGGCAGATAACCAAATGAAATGACTAGCAGAAGAAGCAGTCATTCAAATACACGTGTCCTCTTACATCTTTGCTCCGTGCGCTACAAGTCGCGTTAGTGCCATGTGAGAGGATCCTAGAGGATACTGGGGTACCATTTAGTACCATGGGGTATAGACGGGTCCACTGGGAGCCATGGGCACTTTAAGAATTTGATAGTGTGGGCTGGCTCCTCCCTCTATGCCCCTCCTACCAGACTCAGTTTAGAAAATGTGCCAGGAGGAGCCGGTCACGCTTATGGAAGAGTTTTCTGCATTTATGTTTCTGTTTGTTACTTTCTGGCAGGTCTGGATGGCAGCAGCCTGCCTGCTTCGTGGGACTTAGGGGGGAACGGCCCAACCATACTAAGGGTTAATGGTCCCGTTCCCCACTGACAGGACGCTAGCTCCTGAGGGAACTATGCGCAAGCCCCATCACGGCGATCGTATATTCCCGCAGCACGCCGCCACCCCTAACAGAGCCAGAAGACAGAAGAGTGGTGAGTACTAAGCCAGCGTCCCGGTTAGCAGGTTGCCGGCCATTATGGCGGCATAAGGGTATGGAGACGCACAGCTTTTCACTAGGGCGGACTGCGTATCCAGACTCAGTACACAACTGCATCTCAGTACACAGTACCCACACTGGCAAACAAAGCCTTAAAACGGTTCTGTCTCCATTTTAAACACAAATTACCTCAGCCAATATAAAAAAAGCGAGAAGACCGCGCGCCATTGAAGGGGCAGGGCTTCACTATGAGAGGGTATCCAGCAGCTCACCAGTGCCATTTTCCCTCTGCAGTGGACACAGACGCTGACTGACATGGACACGCAGCTCCTCCGGTGTGACTCCAAATTACCTCAACGGTACCAGGGGGTCATAGCAGGGGGGGAGCGATCAGGGTACTTAGTCTGCGACCCGGCTAAGCTTGGCATTAGCAATAAGGGTGCGGTGTACTGGCTCCAAATACCTCTGTGACTCCCTGGAAGGGCTCTTTGTAGGTTTATTGTGCTTTTAACCTTTTGTGTGTGTGTGTGCTGTCACATTTACAATATGTCAGGCAAAGAGTGTGCTTCATGTACGGCAGAGTGTTCCTCTTCCCCAGGGAGCTCACTACTATGTACTCAGTGTAGTGCACCTTCTCAGGCTAGCAGGACTGACCCAGCATGGCTGGATTCCCTCAAAGGAATGATTTCCAATATTTCTAATAAATTGTCCTACAATGAGAAAGAGACACAATACTTAAGACAGACTGTGGATGAGATTATGAACAAGCATCTCAGTCCCTTGCCATTTGTCCACAAAAGCGAACTCTGGCCCATATCCTGCAGTCTGACGCTGAGGGATCAGACATGGAGGAGGGGCAGGTGGATTCAGAAGGGGGGAACGCTGCTCTGTCACAGGGAATAGAGGTTCTTATAGAAGCTATCAGAGACGTTCTGCAAATTCCTGATAAAGTGGCAGAGGAGTGTGAGGAATCTTATTTTAATGTAAAAAAGAAGTCCTCAGTCACTTTTGCTGTGTCAAAGGAATTGAATACCCTGTTTGAAATACTGTGGGTTAATCCTGATAAGAAATTTCAGACCCCTTAAAGGTTAATCTCATTTTTTCCTTTTCCTTCTGAGGATAGGAAAAAAAATGGGAAAATCCGATAGTGGATGCATCAGTATCCAGGCTGTCACGGAAAATTGTGTTGCCTGTCCCTGGTGCAGCCTCCCTGAAAGACACGGCTGATCGCAAGATTGAGACTACACTCAAATCCTTGTACACGGCTGCTGGGGTGGCCCAGAGACCCACTATAGCATGTGCGTGGATTACTAAAGCCATTGCTAGATGGTTAGGTAACCTAATTGAGGGGCTGGATTCCTTATGTAGGGGGGGAGATTGTTTTACTCCTGCAACATATACAGGACTCTGTGAACTTTAAGGTGGAAGCCATAAAAGAAGTGGGTTTGCTTAATGCACGCACCACGGCTATGGCAGTGTCAGCACGCAGGGGCTTATGGTTACGCCAGTGGACTGCGGACGCAGACTCCAGGAAAGGCGTGGAACACCTACCCTTCACAGGGGAGGCCTTAATTGGAGACAATCTAGACAAATGGATCTCCAAAGCTACTGCCAGTAAGTCTACATATCTTCCTTCTGCAGCTCTCCCAACTAGGAAGACCTACTCAGGACCTACTCTACAGTCCTTTCGGACTGGCAAGCTTAAGGGCAAAGCCAGAGGATCCTCTACAGCCACCAGAGGCGCTAGAGGTAAACCACACAAACCAGCAACTGCCGGTTCTCAGGAACAGAGCTCCAGCTCTGCTTCCGCAAAGCCTTCAGCATGACGGTGGACCGCGATGCCTAGAAGACTGGCAGGTGGGAGCCCGACTAAAAAATTTAAGTCACATCTGGACAACATCATGCCAGGATTCCTGGGTCATAGATCTTATTTCCCAGGGGTACAGACTGGAGTTTCAGAAACTCCCACCTCACAGATTCTTCAAATCAGGCTTACCAGTTTCACAGGAGGCAAGTATAACCTTACAGAATGCCATTCAAAAACTGGTACAAATGCAGGTCATTGTTCCATTTCCACCTCATCTCCAAAACAAGGGGTATTATTCCAACTTGTTTGCAGTGCCGAAACCGAACCATTTGGTAAGGCTGATTCTGAATCTAAAATCATTGAACCCGTACTTACGAGTGTTCAAGTTCAAGATGGAGTCTCTGAGAGCGGTGATCTCAGTTCTGGAGGAGGGGTACTTCCTAGTGTCTCTGGATATCAAGGATGCGTACCTTCACATTCCGACCTGGCAGCCTCACCAGGCTTATCTATGGTTTGCACTGCAGGACTGTCACTACCAGTTCCAGGCTCTACCGTTTGGTCTCTCCATGGCACCGAGGGTGTTCACCAAGGTGATGGCAGAGATGATATTTCTCTTTCGCAAGCAGAGAGTGAACATAATTCCGTACCTGGACGATCTTCTGATAAAGGCTCCGTCCAGGGAGAGGTTGTTGAACAGCATTGGCCTCACAACCCAACGACTCCAGGATCACGGCTGGATTCTGAATCTTCCGAAATCTCACTTAGAGCCAACTCGGAGGCTCCCATTTCTGGGAATGATTCTGGACACACAGTCGCAGAAAGTTTTAGATCCGTTTGGAAAATATATTTGTAATCCAGTCGATGGTTCGGGATGTCCTGAAACCAACCCGGATATCTGTGCACCTATGCATTTGCCTTCTGGGAAAAATGGTGGCCACTTACGAGTCTCTTCAGTATGGAAAATTTCATGCATGACCCTTCCAGCCCGATCTGTTGGACAAATGATCCGGATCACATCTTCACATGCACCAGAGGATCCGTCTGTCGCCAAAGGCCAGGATCTCCCTTCTGTGGTGGCTACAGACGTCTCACCTAATCGAGGGCCGACTGTTCGGGATTAAAAATTGGATTCTGCTAACCACGGATGCAAGCCTCAGTGATTGGGAAGCAGTCACCCAGGGGTTGCAGTTTCAAGGAAGATGGTCAAGTTAGGAAGTTGTCCTTCCAATCAACATTCTGGAACTCAGGGCTATATACAACGCCCTTCTGCAGGCCTCATATCTTCTTCAAGATTGGGCCATTCAGGACAAGTCAGACAGTGTGACGGCAGTAACGTACATAAACCGACAGGGCGGAACAAAAAGCAGAGCAGCAATGTAAGAGGTGTCACAAATTCTCCTCTGGGCAGAAAAACACACTGCGGTGTTGTCGGCGGTCTTCATTCCGGGAGTAGACAACTGGGAAGCAGACTTCCTCAGCAGACACAACCTGCTTCCGGGGGAGTGGAGCCTTCACCCGGATGTGTTCAGTTCAGGTGCTTGACAAGTCGATTGGGGATATCAACAGATCGACATGATGGCCTCTCATCTCAACAAGAAGCTCAAGCGGTATTGTTCCCGGTTGAGAGACCCACAGGCAGTGGCAGTGGATGCTCTGACGACTCCATGGGTATATCAGATGGTGTACATGTTTCCTCCACTTCCTCTGATCTCAAGAATTCTGAAAAGAATAAGAAGGGAAAAGGTTCAAGCAATTCTCATTGCTCCGGACAGGCCAAGAAGGGCCTGGTATGCGGACCTCCTGGAGATGCTCCTCGAAGATCTGTGGCCTCTAGCTTTTTGCGAGGATCTTCTGCAACAGGGCCTGTTCGTCTATCAAGACTTACCATGGCTACGTTTGACTGCATGGAAGTTGAACGGCTGATTCTTGCTGGGAGAGTCATCCCTGACAAAGTCATCCCGACTATGATTCACGCCAGGAAGGGGGTAACGTCTAAACATTGCCACCGTATTTGGAACAAATACGTCTCTTGGTGTGAGAGCAGAAAATATTCTGTGGTGGTATTTCATCTGGGACTTTTCCTGCTTTTTCTGCAGTCGGGTGTGGATGTGGGCCTACGTCTGGGCTCAATAAAAGTCCAGATTTCGGCCATGTCCATATTCTTTCAGAATCAATTGGCTTCACTTCCTGAGGTCCAGACGTTCTTGAAAGGAGTTCTGCACATCCAACCTCCCTTTGTGCCATCTATGGCACCTTGGGATCTCAATTTGGTGCTGCAGATCCTCCAATCGGACTGGTTTAAACCGGTACAGGAGGTAGAGGTTAAGTATCTTACGTGGAAGACAGTCACACTGTTGGCCTTGGCTTCAGCGAGACAGTGTCGGAGCTAGGGGCGTCGTCTCACAAGAGCCCCTACTTAATTTTCCATGAGGACAGAGCTGAACTCTGAACTCGTCAGCAATTCCTTCCTAAGGTGGTGTCCGCGTTTCACATTAACCAACCTATTGTGGTTCCGGTTGTTACGGACACCTCTGCTTCTCCAAAGTCTTTGGATGTTGTGAAGGCAAGGTGTATGTAAAAAGGACAGCTCGTCTCAGGAAATCTAACTCGCTGTTCGTTCTCTTGATCCCAATATGTTTGGGTGTCCTGCTTCAAAGCAGTCCATCGCACGTTGGATCAGGCTCACTTTCCAGCACGCTTATTCCATGGCAGGCTTGCCGGTTCCAAAATCTGTTCAGGCCCACTCGACTAGGTCGGTGGGTTCTTCTTGGGTGGCTGCCCGGGTTGTCTCGACTTTACAGTTCTGCCGAGCAGATACTTGGTTAGGTTCAAACACGTTTGCAAAGTTTTACAAGTTTGATACTTTGGCCTCTGAGGACCTCCATTTTGGCCAATCAGTTCTGCAGGAATCTCAGCACTCTCCCACCCGGTTTGGAAGCTTTGGTACATCCCCAATGTACTAAATGGATCCCCAGTATCCTTTAGGTCGGACATAAGAGAAAATAGGATTTTAATTACCTACCGGTAAATCCTTTTCTCGTAGTCTGTAGAGCAGTGGTTTCCAACCTTAATTGGGGTGTGAGCTACTTTCGGAAAATAAAACCTCTGAAGGAGCTACCCCCTCCCCACAATGCGCGTGCGTTGCTGAGAAATTGAGTGTGGCCTCACAAAAGTGGGTGTGGCCTCACAACTACAAGTAATGCCCCCCCCCCCCCGCGTAGTGCCAGATAAACAAATAATGCCCCTCAGCAGTGCCAGATATACAAATAATGCCTCCCAGCTGTGCCAGATACACAAATAATGCCCCCCCCCCCCCGCGGTACCAGATACACACATAATGCCCCCCAGCAGTGCCAGATACAATTCCCACCCGCAGTGCCATTTAAAATGCCCCCCGCAGCGCCAGATAAAATGTTCCCCCGCAGTGTCCGATACAGTGCCCCACACAGTGCTAACCCTTGCTGGCTTCTTCTGCTGCTGCCGGTGCTGCTCCTCCTGTATGAGGAAGGAAGGGGAGGAGAGGGCAGTGCGCGCCTCTCCTGTGAAGTCCGAAGAGCAGCTGCAGTGAGGGTGACATGGTCTCCAGCAGCGGCGGGCATTTAAAATATGGTGCTGGTAAGTGAGCTAATCAAAACTCGCGGTCCGGCAGCCAATCAGGTGCCGCCACTGCCGGTCCATGAGCTCTGATTGGCTGACAGCTGGCACCATATTAAAAATGAAGGGAGGAGGAGTGCCAGTGACCGCCCAACCCCGTGCGCTCTGTGAGCTACCGAAAATACTAAGGCGAGCTACCGGTATCTAGCGAGCTACGGGTTGGAGATCACTGCCGTGGAGGATACTGGGCGCCTGCCCGGTGCTTCGTTCTTCCTGCAATGTTACTTGGTTAAGTATTGTTGTTTAGTTCAGCTGTTGCTGTTCCTGTTTCAAGTTTGGTTAGCATGGCTTTTCTCTTGTTTGTGTGTGCTGGTTCGGAATCTCATCACTATCCTTATCTATCCTTCTCTCAAAGTATGTCCATCTCCTCGAGCACAGTTTCTTAGACTGAGTCTGGTAGGAGGGGCATAGAGGGAGGAGCCAGCCCACACTATCAAATTCTCTTAAAGTGCCCATGGCTCTTAGTGGACCGGTCTATACCCCATGGTACTAAATGGATCCTCTACGGACTACGAGAAAAGGATTTACCAGTAGGTAATTAAAATTCTATTTTCTGCGAAATTGCGTCTTAGACACAAAGTAATGTAACAGGACTCACAGGCAACGTCTTCTTATAAAATGATATGCAGCATGCCTTTATTCTGTGTGTGACTGCAACTGTATTTGCATACAAAATGCTATGTTACAGTGTTTTCATGGAAATGGGCAAAACCACATGAACTGCAGGTGCGGTCTATATAATGTGAAGAGTGATTTAGATTTGGGTGGGGTGTGTTCAAACTGAAATCATAATTGTATTGTAAAAATATAGCAGCCAGAATTTACCATGCACAGAAACAATATAACCCACCCAAATCTAAATCTCTCTGCACATGTTACATCTGCCCCACCTGCTGTGAAGCATGGTGTGCCCATTAGTGTGCTTTTTTGGTTTTCTAATAAACCTGAAAAAGGCCCAAAGTGTGCCGGTTTTCCAGAAACTCCACCAGCTTTTTCATGGAGCCCAACCAAATATTATTCCACTAAAGGCAACTCTCAATATCAGTAAACTTCAATCTACAGGCCACCATTTGGGACTAGGAACTTTAAAACAATAATAACAACATATGTGTATTAAAAGACAAATACATTGTGGTGATATCATTCCTACAATTTCTCTGATCAGTTAGAGGTAATTGTTTACACTGTTAGAGTGCTGCTGAATCTGTCATCCCTCTCATCCTCATGTGAATGCTATTGGATATGATCTGATAGAGATCAGAGATATTCAGTTCAAATTGTGCTGTCAAAATTTGAGGACTTGGTAAGCGGAATAAAAAATAGGAACAAATAGAAAGCAGGATATACTGTACAGGTAGCTTCTAATATGATATGAAGTAATATGATCCCACTGCTGCCACCTAATGTGAAGATACCAGGTTCCAAATCACTCAGGCACGGTGGTAGATGAAAAACTAACAGTGATTTATTGAACAGAATGGGTTATAAACAGTTCAGCACACTTCCTTCTTGTTGTGTTTGTAGGATTGTGCTGCTGCCTCCATTCTGCTGTAATGTCTTGCTTCCGTGCTTGTAACCTGAGTGATCCCACTGTTGCCACCAAATGTGAAGATACCGGGTTCCAAATCACTCAGGCACAGTGGTAGATGAAAATCCAACAGTGGCTTATTAAACAGAATGGGTTATAATAAACAGCTCAGCACACATCTGTAATCCAATTCCACACGACAATTCCCACCACAAACTCCTGACAGAACAATGGCCCTCATTCCGAGTTGATCGCTAGCTGCTTTCGTTCGCAGCGCAGCGATCAGGCAAAAAAACTGCACTTCTGCGCATGCATATGGTGCGCAATGCGCACGTGCGACGTACATTCACAAAAGCCGACGTAATTTCACACAAGGTCTAGCGACGCTTTTCAATCGCACTGCTCGCCGCAGAGTGATTGACAGGAAGTGGGTGTTTCTGGGTGTCAACTGACCATTTTCAGGGAGTGTGTGAAAAAACGCAGGCGTGTCAGATAAAAACTCAGATAAAAACACAGGAGTGGCTGGGGAAACGTAGGCGTGGCTGGCCGAACGCAGGGCGTGTTTGTGACGTCAAAACAGGAACTAAATAGTCTGCAGTGATCGCAAGCTAGGAGTAGGTCTGGAGCTACTCAGAAACTGCACAATCTTTTTTTGTAGCTGCGCTGCGATCCTTTCGTTCGCACTTCTGCTAAGCTAAGATACACTCCCAGAGGGCGTCGGCTTAGCATTTGCACGGCTGCTAAAAGCAGCTAGCGAGCGAACAACTCGGAATGAGGGCCATTACTTCTTAGTCAAGGAGCATAGAATCTCTCCCATCAACACAGAGTCCCAGATAAATCCAATATAATGGGTTCCACAGCGAATCCCTGGCAGAACATTACTTCTTAGCCTAGGGTCAAAGAATCTCTCCTTCAGCTCTCTGGGTAGCTCTACTTATACCCCCAGAAGCTTCATATTGCAGTAGTGTGTGTGACTTCTTTGTCTTAGGATCTTACAGCATTGGAATACAATACATATTGTAATCAAGGTGGTTACATCAGCCCAGTGCCGTAACTAGGCATTTTAGCGCTATGTGCAAGAAACAGCATCGGCGCCCCTTCCCCCCACCCATATACATAGCAGGGCCATTGAAAAAAATGTAGAGTCCCCTTTTTACACGTTACAGCAAGAGAGACCCCCTTTTTTACACATTACGGCAGCACAGTTCCCTTTTTGCACATTACGACAACAAAGTCACCCTTTTTCACACATACAGCAACAGAGCCCTCCTTTTTTACACATTATGGCAGCAGAGTTCCCTTTTTTTACACATTACAGCAGGCAGTCCCCCTTTTTTGCACATTACGGCAGGCAGTCCCCCCTTTTTACACATTACGGCAGGCAGTCCCCCTTTTTACACATTATGGCAGGCATTCCCCCTTTTTTATGCTTTACGACAGGCAGTCCCTCTTTTTCATGCATTACAGCAGGCAGTCCCCCTTTTTTACGCATTACGGCAGGCAGTCCCCCTTTTTTACCCATTACTGCAGGCAGTCCTCCTTTTTTACGCATTACTGCAGGCAGGCCCCATTTTTTACACATTATGGAGAGCTATCCCCTTTTTTACGCTTTACAGCAGGCAGTCCCCCTTTTTAACGCATTACTGCAGGTAGTCCCCCTTTTTTGCATATTACTGCAGGCAGTCCCCCTTTTTACACATTATGGGTGTGGAGGGAAAGGAAGAAGGGAGGGGGAGAGAGAGAAAGAGAGAGTGAGTTAGTTCATTATACTCACCACCTGTGCCGGCGCCTCTCCTCTCCACACCTCTTCGGTCTTCCTGCGCTGCGCTTTTGGCAGCGCAGGGCATTGTGAATGGGCTGGGGGCGGGCTGGGAGAGACGTCATCTCTCCCAGCACGGGGGGAGCGGAGGGGGAGCTGTAGCGCTGCCCGGCTACCTGTGTGAGTGGTAGCTGAGCAATGCAGCTGGGGGCCGGCCGGTGACAGGCAGGGAGACGCGGCCAGGGCACCTTAGTTCGGCGATGCGGCCCGGCGGGTGTTGCTAGTGGTCCTGCACCTCCAGCACATCTGCACTGTGTGCAAGGCACCACTAGCACACACCAAGTTACGGCGCTGCATCAGCCAGAGAACCACCATGTCTGGTCAGCTCACTGTTGGACAATAGGGAGTAAGCAAAAAGGGACAATGGTCCCTTATATGACTTAACCTTTGAGTGTCCACATTATCTAAAGGGTAAAAGATAACATAACACAATTGCATATATTAACAATATTAAGGCTGATTTAAACACAGTATTGGGTGAGCAGCAATGGACATGTTATGGGGAATGAACAAACTGACAAATCAAATGTATTCGGATATTGGTATTAAAAGTACATATTTGACATGGGAAATGAGGCATAGCTATATTAATTGTCACAGACCTCTCTTTTCCTCACAGGGGGTATTCAATTCTTGTCAGAAACTGCCGTCTTGTCGGAAAGGATCCGACATGAATTGAATACCCCCCGTAGTGGCATGTTCAATTTACAGGAAATTACACACAAGTTTATTCTTGCCAAGAGTTTAAGCAGCATGTATATGTGTAAAATCATTTGGTTCATTTATTTAGTGCAATATTTATTATTAAGGCATCAATCTCATGGTACATCAGGTGTTTCCTTTTATGTAAATCACTGTGGCGAGCTAAAGGATTTTTTTTCTTCAGGCAGCTATTAATGATGTAATGGATGTCCCTCCGTCACAACAAGTAACCTATTACATATACCGCCTTGTGTGTCTGGTGTAGGGAAGGAGAGTTGGACGCAGTTGCATATTCGGACGCAGCGGATCTGCGAAAATATGTTATTAATACAACTATGGGGATTTGTACAGAGATGTCCACTAACGGCGTCTCTGATCTGCCACTTGCATACATGGGGGGTAATTCCAAGTTGATCGCAGCAGGATTTTTGATAGCAATTGGGCAAAACCATGTGCACTGCAGGGGAGGCAGATATAACATGTGCAGAAAGAGTTAGATTTGGGTGGGTTATTTTATTTCTGTGCAGGGTAAATACTGGCTGCTTTATTTTTACACTGCCAATTAGATTGCAGATTGAACTCACAACACCCAAATCTAACTCTCTCTGCACATGTTATATCTGCCTCCCCTGCAGTGCACATGGTTTTGCCCAATTGCTAAAAAAAATCCTGCTGCGATCAACTTGGAATTACCCCCATGGATGCAAAGTCAGCCGCACTTTGGGCCTCTTAGCAACCATTGTGTACAAATTTCTACAGCTGTGTCATTAGCATATTTTCACAGCAACAAGGCATCCGAATACGCAGTTGCAATATGTGAATGTAACTGCCCCCACCTCTGAATCATATCAGTCACAAGTAATCTGCCGAAGCCATTACAACTGTATACGATGATGCAGTTGCAGGCTGAGATGCCCCTGAAACAGTTGTAACGCCTCTACGTTTGACTCACTACTCCCATAAATGCTCACTGACTGACAATCAGTCTGCATACAAATTCGCATTGCGACTGACAATAAAAGACCATCGGGACACATGTACACTGCGATTCAGATGCATGTACAGTACAACAATAATCACTTAACCATCCAAACTTCGGCATTGCAAACACTTCGGGGGGAATTAAATTAGGAGTGATATCCCTGTCTCCATAAGTAAGGGCTGCTTTACCTTGGATGCTACTAAAACACGGGTTCACTACGGGTGGCCGGCGGTCGGGCTCCCGGCGACCAGCATCCCGGCACCGGGAGCCCGACCGCCGGCTTACCGACAGCTTGGCGAGCGCAAATGAGCCCCTTGCGGGCTCGCTGCGCTCGCCACGCTACGGGCACGGTGGCGCGCTACGCGCGCCACACTATTTTATTCTCCCTCTATGGGGGTCGTGGACCCCCACGAGGGAAAATAATTGTCGGTATGCCGGCTGTCGGGCTCCCGGCGCCGGTATACTGAGCGCCGGGAGCCCGACCGCCGGCAAACAGAAGACCACCCCTAAAACACATGTTTGCCCCATCATTTCCCACCTTGATTATTGTAATCAGCTCCTCTCTGGTCTTTGTAACTCCTGCCTCACCCTCACTAGTTTATCTTTTGCTTCATTCCTTATTTTCTTCTCTTATCACTCTACCTTTGCTGTCTATCTCTATCAGTGACTCCACTGGCTTTCCTGTACCACTCTGAATAAAATTCAAACCCCATTCTTTCTCCTAAAAAGCTCTCAACCTCCCCACATCTCCAGACTCATTTTATCACGCACACACACACACACACACACACACACACACACACACACACCCACACCCTCTTCTGCTAATGACCTCTTCTGCTCATTACCACTTCCCATTCTCGCATTCAGGATTTCTCCCATGCCCTCCCTCTTTCCATGCGACTTTCATACAACCATTCAAGCTTACCCTTAAAACTATTTTTTTTTTAAATCTGGCTTTCCACCCATCCACCCAGGCCCGCCATCAGGAGGGGTGCTGTGGGCACAGCTGTCCCAGGTCTGGCCTCTCTATAAGAGAGGGGAGGACCCGTGCTGCTCATGCCGCTGTCCATCCCCATCCACCCGCAGACTGTATTGAAAATATTCCTCTCAAGATGTCCGCCGCCTCCTCAGAGGGGACAGTTATTAAAGATACTAGAGGAGGCTCTAGTATCTTTATTAACTGTCTGCTGTGAGGCAGTGGCCATTTTGGGAGGGACATTTTCAATCTTTTTTTACTTGAAGCGGCGAAACAGTCTGCTGCGGCGGCATGGAGGGGGGGAATACCCTGACAACAAGCAGAACCCATCACAACGAGCATATTATGGCGACAAGGGCATAATATGTTGTCAGGGTATTAATGTGTGGGGCATAATATGGTGATAGGGGCATAACTGTGGGGGCAAAGGAATTGTATTTTATTTTTGTATTTTTTTTAAATATATATGTATTTTTTCATAGATATATATATTTTTTTTTTTATATTTTTTTTTGGGGGGCTGCCTATTTTGTCAGCTCCGGGCCCCACAATTTCTAATGGCAGCCCTGTATCCACCTACTGTAACTCATCAGTCTATGGGGGGTATCCAATTAGAGGTGAAGAAACTTTGGGCCATTTTTCACTATCCCATTTGGTCACCTGTAAAAAAAAAAAAAAAATCCTCTCCTGAAAACACACAGGTTCAGTGAGACCTGTGTGTTTTTCGGTAGAAACAGCCTTGTTTCTTTTCTAAAAACACGGCTGTTTCCGGGGAATTGGATTTGCCTGCCTGAGGCAGGTGAAACAAAATCCCTGATAAGCAGGCACGAGCCGCGGCTTATTGTGGCCAATAGGATAGCTCCCAGCGGGACAATTAAACGTGGTAATTAACCACAGCTAATTTGGATACTCCCCTATGCCCTCATCTCCCATAGTGTCCAAGCCGTAATGCCTGTGGACTGTAAGCTAGTAGAAGCAGTGCCCTCTCCCCTTTGTCTTCTCTACAACATTATGCAAAGTGCACACTAATTATGAATCTATGTGAATTCATATATTGTCTGTATTTTCTGTACTTATGTATCCTGTTGCCAGGTTTATTCTTTTGTATGGCGTTACATTATAAATAAATAAAATGTATAATTATTATTTTATTACCAGTTTCTTATATAGCGCAGCATATTCCTTTGCTCTTTACAACTGGAACAACAGTAATAGAACAAAACTGGGTAATAACAGACCTAGAGGTAGGAAGGTCCTGCTTACAAGATACAGGGAAATAGGCATTGATACACATGGATATAATATATTAACAACTAGTGGCAAATATGATAGGACAAGTTACACAAGGTATGCAGGGCATACAGTATAAAGCATTTCACTCCCAGCACTACTGTATTGTGTATTTGTAAAAAAAGAAATCTGGCTTTTCCTTGTACTTGATTGCTGTTTTAAAAAATAGGCAGACTCGCACAAAATACCCGCACCACCGGAACTCAGAGGCTTTTACATTTGCCAATGGTATTCAATACCAAAATCCTAATTTATATAAAATGATGTATTTACAATTATTGATATATTCATTACATGTTAAAATTTATTTTATTTGTACTGAAATAATCTATTGATATCACCGAGGTAGTTGTAATGTTAATGTGAATATGGAGTTAACTGAAGTGTTTTTCCCCAGGAATTTAGCCATTGGAATAGGAATACAGAATTTCCCAGAAGGCCTTGCTGTCAGTCTTCCTCTGCGCGGCGCAGGATTGTCTACCTGGAAGGCATTTTGGTGAGGAATATTTACTTTTGATATTTAACCCAGTTTAGAAAGATACATAGCATAATTGTCATAGGTTTTATCACAACATTAAACTGGATGATATTGCAGATTTAGCTCTCCCCAAATAACCCCAGTCAAATACTTCTTGAAGTACCAGTTAAATGTTGAAGATGGATGATTTTCCCAACTACATATTGATTATTCTGTAACTGCTTAATTAATTGCTTATAGGTAAGATATTCCCCATTTACCAGTAGGCTGTCATGCCTGTGCATGACATGTTCCATAAATATCAGTGGCCAGGCTGGCATGCTCTGCACCTAGAGGTGCAGCTACCGCATAAATCATAGTATTTCATGTATGTATCCAGGAAATAAAAGTGTAGCCTTTTAGAGGGACTTGACAGCTGGTGTAAGCAGCCCTTATGACTACATACCTGCCTTATGGTCTATATTGTTTCTACAGTTTCAAATAGTCCAACTTCCTGTGTAAGACTAGGTATGCCCTTGTGTCTGAACAACATAGCTTCAGACATCAGTGATATAGCATGTCAGTGCATGGACATGTGGTGGATAACTAGAGTGTGTACACTACTTGCACTCAAGGTTGTTAATGGCCTCAGCACATTTTAGTGGCAACTATTTTTATTAGTTTTCAAACATACAGAAAGAGAACAAACAAAATATTAAAGTCAGACACAATAGCAAAGCATAGCAATAATAGACAAAACATTGTCGACAAGAAATAAATTCCCAGGAAGACAACAGTAGGACCAGGACTGGAGCAAGTAAAATACAAAAACGGCTTCACTCAGGTCTAAGCAAAATCAAGTACGTAAGCAAACCAATGACTATGATAAGAAAAAAAAGAATGCAAGTACAAATAATACAACAAGAAGCGAGTAAGAATACAGGAGAGAAGTGGGTGGAAAGGAGAGGGACAGGTAAGATATGGGAAGTGAGAGGGGCAAAGGACGGCAGTCTCCATTCCTTAGAGTCTGAGTAAATCGTATTGCCACAATCAGTAGGAGTCAATGGAAGTCAAAGGTCTATCAATGTTTTTGTCCTGAACCAGAGAGTACATGCCAGGAAGCTGTTTCTCAAAAAGGGATGAGTGTTAGCTGGTTGAAGAGATGGATAATAGGACTCATATGAGGCAGAGTCCTTCAAGTCAAGCCATCGGAACCAGGTATATCGAAAGGTCATATAATCATCTGACATGGAGATGAACAAGTTGTCCATGTCCATTCATGTAGAAGTCAATCTTTGAGAGCCAGTACAAAATGGTTGAAGGAGAGAAGAATTGCCAATGCATTGGAATGGCAGCTTTGGTGGCATTATTCAGATATTTCATAAGGGACTTTTATAGTTCATAATAGGTACTGGTACTGTTCGCTCGCTAGCTGCTTTTAGCAGCATTACACACGCTAGGCCGCCGCCCTCTGGAAGTGTATCTTAGCTTAGCAGAATAGCGAACGAAAGATTAGCAGAACTGCTACTAAAAAAATTCATGCAGTTTCTAAGTAGCTCCAGACCTACTCCTAGACTGCGATCTCCTCGGTCCATTTAGTTCCTGGTTTGACATCACAAACACGCCTTGCGTTCGGCCAGCCACTCCCCCGTTTCTCCAGCCACTCCTGCATTTTTACCTGGCACGCCTGCGTTTTTTAGCACACTCCCTGAAAATGGCCAGTTTCTGCCCAGAAACACCCACTTCCTGTCAATCACACTACGATCACTCGAGCGATGAAAAAACGTAGCTCAACCTTGTGTAAATCTACAAAGTTTTGTGTTAAATTACTGAACGCATGCGCGCTGCGTACCATGCGCATGCGCATTTTCCACCTAATCGCTCCGTTGCGAAAAACGGCAACGAGCGAACAACTCGGAATGACCACCATAGTGTGCTCATGTGCACGAGGCGACACACAGAAACACTCGAAAGGCGAGAGCTTCCTGCAAGACGGTTTAATGAGGTGACCAGCTGATAGGAAATGGTGAACCTGTAAGTATCACCATTCCTCCACAAGAGCAAGGGCCCAAGTAGTGCATAATGTGTCAAATGAGCGAATGTTCCCAGCCCCCACCAGCTACCCAATTCGAAAGATTCCCCTAGACAGCCAATGTTAGAACATTTTAATGTCTAAGCCTGGGTTCAAAAGAAATGAGTTGAGAGCGAAAATCTGTAGAGATGGAATTGTGCATCTATAAGGCTTGGAGGGTGGGGGCAATGGTAGGGTGATGTATTGGCGGCAGGGTGGGGAGCAAGGGAAGGAAAGTTAATAGAATTTGGCACCTCTGGTCCATTCTGATATACAATTCAGTAAAGTAGCTTGATAATAGCCAAGAATGTTAGGAAGCTGAATGCCGCCATGTGGCCTACACCTGTAAAGGATATGTAGTTTCAGACGTGGTCGTCTTTCATATCACAGAAAATCTTGTATCACAGGGAGACCCTGGAGAAGGAATAATATTTTAGGGATAAAGTTCACCTTGAAGACCCTGAGCCTCCTAAACCAAGAGAATGCTCGAGGCCACCAAGACTGTAGTTTTGATCTCAACTTAGACAAAAGGGGGGAGGGGGTGGGGTGAAGCTGGCCTAAAATAAAGAGGGTAAATCCCTAGTAAGCAAAACCCCTCAGTATTTTAAATGAATGCGATGCCAGATAAAGTGAAAGGCATGACTGAAACCATCTACAGCCAAAGCCTCCACAGTAAGGTTCAGAGCAACTGATTTAATGTGGTGCATTTTAAAATTAGAGAGTGTCCCCAAAAATTTTAATTTATCCATCAAGTTCAGGAGGAAGATTACTGGATTGGCAAAGCCAAAAGGTCATCTGCTAAAAAAAAAGGGCTAGTTTTAAATTCCCTGTCTACAACTCAAAAGCCAGAGATATTGGGATTTAACCTAATGGACCGAGCCAGAGTTTCTATACAGAGTACTTAGATTAATGGGTAAATGGGCAAGCCCTTGTCAAAGTCGAAAAATATCATGATTCATATGCCTTGTATTAACCCCTAATGTGTGCGCATGCTGCTCGTCGCCTGGTCCCCCGTGCGTACACATCCCCGCAGGTTGCGTAAGGGACGCTCCAGCGTCTCGTGCGCATGGGATGTGTAAATACGGCGGAGTTTGTGAGCTTGTAGCGTGCGACTCGATCGTAACATATTTAACCCAAATAGCGTATATTATAGTTAATATTCCCCTTAACAATGTCAGCAAGTATGTTAAGTTTAAACGGTTCGTGGACAGAGAGATTCCTCTTTACATGCTAGGAAGGCTCAGATAAAGGTTGGAAGGTAGTGTTTAGTATCCAGCTGTAGGGTATTTTAAGGGTAATATTCCTATGATAGTTAGGAAAGATTCGCATATTCCTGCGCATAGTTATGCGCAGAAGTAGAAAATAGATAAATTGTATCTAAAATAAATTACAAATAAGTGCAGGGTAAGTGAATGGAATTCAGTCATTTCTTTCCCACAGACTGAATTCAATGGCCTTATTTACACTAAGCTTTGAGATTCTATGAAGAGGGCTTACACCTTTGTTTATGAATAGGGCCAGGTTTCTCTCCAGAATAATGAGTGCCGAGTTGTCATTGTCTCAACTGAAGGAGGGGAAAGTGGGGTAAACAAAGCCCAGAGACAGAGTTTGTTTGGAAGATCCGAAACAATAGCTACCCACAACAATCCAGACAGACAGGAATTTGGAATACTAACAAGTCCTAGTCATCACCCACTTCTTGAACTAACCAATGGCCCCTGGTGCAGGACATGTCCCACCCCCTAACCAATGGAAAAAGAGCACACAGTGTCTATTGTAGTATGTCTTGAGCTAGTGAATAAATATAGCTTGCAATAGGCTTTGACACACTAGACTCTGAAGGCTTTCTCCTTGATAGCTGAGAACTGAATTCAGGTTGCGCCGGCGAAGTATTCTCACGTATGTATATTTCTCTGCAGCCACTTTGTTACCTTTTGTGTATGCCATTCATTCTCTCTCTGTGTATTTGTGTTTGCGATCGTTCACTATTGTATATATTTATTTTTATGTTATTCTGTTTAGTTATTAATGTTAGGTTTGTAGTGTATAAGCTGTAACTGTTTTTCCCCTTTTTACGTACTAAAATCATCTAGAAGGTGTTGGAACCGTACCAAGTGTTGTGTGTTTCACCAGTTATTACTAAGGGTCTCTGAGCATCTAAATCGCTCAAACAGCTTGCTTAAATAACAAGGTTAACCAGTGTTCTATCATTACAGTATCTCAGTACTAAGGTTTACAGTATAAGCATACTCTGTGTTTAAGGTTTAAAAGGTTATTGACTGTGTGTGCGCTCGCTGTGTGTACTCCGTACACCCAGCGCAGCGTGTGTACGTAACTTGCGTACCACGTGCGAAGTCTTTGTATGCAAATAGCGTACTAAGTGCGTAGCACGTGCACGTGGTTTTAGCGGCCATTACGGCTTCACGGTATTAGTAAATAGCTTATGTTAAAAGGTAGATATTTGACTCTATCAATTGGGGGCTCGTCCGGTCCACCTCATATCCGCAGTCAAGCGAAAACAGGCAGACTTTATCTATCAGCAAAGGGCGGAAAGGTAGTATCCCCTGTATCCGTGTTTGTGGTTGGGGAGACGGTAGTGCTGATCAGATAAGCGTCTGCTTCGCTTGGTTTGTAGGGATGCTGGTGGAATCCGGTTCCAGAAGGTAAGAACGTTAAGCTATTGTCTTTTTAAATCTGGTTTTAAGGGGGCGTGGCCTGGACGAGCATGGAGTAGCACTTGCACAGTGCAGCTCTCCAGCCAGTACATCCTGAAAAAACATCCTGGACTCCCTCCCTGGGTCTGAAATCTGGGTCACCCCTGCATGAAGGCCCCCTGCCCCTCCGGAGTAAATTTGGGCTGGATGCCTGTGTTTCCCTAACTCCTGCAGCCATATCTAACCGGCGGGCCCTGCTCGGCGTTAGAGCGGCTGCCTCGCGCTGACCCCGGACCGGAAGTTAAGCTCCTGCTCTCCGCCGCTGCTCGTCATCTACTGAGGAGAGGTGAGGGACATCTACCTGCCACCCGGAGTGCCCGCTGCCGGGATCGTGGAGGAGTCTGCAGCGCCTGGGGCGCTCTGTACCGCCGCAGATTAGTGCCGCCCGGGGGACCGGAAGTTCGGCTCCGGCTCCGTACCGCCGCCCGCGCATCCGTGACGAGGAGGGGGGAGAGCTCGACTGCCGCCCTGTACACCTGCTGGGGGACAAGAGCCGTAGCTGAGGCGGCCCGGATTGCTACCCTCCGCTGCCGCAGGCCCCGGAAGTGTACCTCCTGCGATCTCCCCCTGCTAGCTGCAGCCATCAGGGACACCTGGCTCTGTAGGAGCATACCTGGGCTGGCTGGAAATCTGTTGGGTCGTGTGTGCCCTTCCCCCCCTCTCCCCCCGCTGCACACCTCTGGCTAGCTGCTCCTGAACCCACCCTGCCTGGAGATCAGTACGAGGGCCTGTGTATCCTCTCTGCACGGCTCTGATTAAGGGGGAATAACTGGCACTCTGCTCCATCAGACGGATGCACAATATATCCGGAGTCCCTGGCCCTGCTGTTTAACTTTACATATCCATACTCTGCCCTGAACCCGCTGACCTTTATATAGGGGGTTGGTGTGGACGCCCCCCGCTTGCTTACTTATATTTGCTTTGATATATTTGCTCGGCTGAGCAGAGCGACACCGTGTTGTCTAAAATGGTGCGCGGCCGCCAAAGTAACGCGGCGGCGGGCGCAATGGATAAGTTTGTCCGAAATCCTGGCAATCAACGTCGGGGGGGTGAAAATGCTGGATCAGAATCTGCACCACCATCTCCTGCATATAGTTCCGCCTCCTCGGACCATCCCGATGCTGCCCTGCAGAGAGTACTAGATGCGGTGAATGCCAGCGAGACGCGTCTGGCGGACAAGATCGGGCAAGTGCAGTCTGATCTCTCCATTATACATCAGGACCTTCAGCGGGTGAGGGAGCGAGTGGGCGAAGCTGAGACCCGTATATCTAACGTCGAAGACTCCGTCGCCCCGCTGGGTCGGCGCACTGATGTTTTGGAATCTCAAATGACGGAGGTGCGCAAAAAACTGACGGATATGGAGGGGCGCTTGAGGCGCAATAATGTCCGTTTCGTTGGCCTGCCGGAAAAAGAGGAGGGCTCAACTCCTGAAGAATTTCTCCTAAAGTGGCTCAGGGATGCTTTTGGGCCTGAGGAATTCTCGCCTTATTTTACCGTTGAACGGGCCCATAGAGTTCCGATGCGCCCGCTGCCTCCGGGGGCTCCTCCCCGCACCTTTATTGCTAAGTTCCTTCATTTCCGGGACCGCGACACAGTTTTGAGGTTGGCCCGCACCAAAGGACCTTTGAAATGGAATGGATCGCCCATATCGGTTTTCCCGGACTTTGCCGTGGATGTGCAAAAGGACAGGGCTCAGTTCCTGTCTGTTAAGAGGAGGCTCCGTGAACTGGACCTGCCATATGCCATGCTTTTCCCATCTAGGTTGCGGGTGGTGGCTGATGGGGAAACAAAGTTTTTCACAACTCCTCGTGAGGCTACGACGTGGCTGGACAGACGATTCCCAGCGAGGCGTGCCCTTGCGGACCCCTGAGCCTCCAGCTACCCCTGACGCTGACTATATCCTGTTTGTTATATTTGTGGTTTTTCCTTTTATTTCTATCCATGTGTGCTTCTCTAGTTATCTGTTATGTGGGCTGCACATGAGGGTTAATTAATATGTGGTAATAGGATGTGGGGGTGATATCTTGTGGTCACTGTCCTCTGAAAACTAGCTAATTTACTCTATCTCACAGGATAGACAGGGCATGTAACTACCCATTTGCCTACTTTGATGTTTCGGGTAGGCTACCGGATTTATATTATCTCCTGTTGTTTTGGGGGGGTGGGGGGGGGGGGTTATGTTTGCGGGTCGGTATGACTGGCTCTTTGTTAGACATACATGCTTACTTTGGGTGTGACCGGACCCAGGGGGTGGATGTCTATGGTTTCCCCTCCCATATTTTTTCCGGGGAGGGGGGCTGGAGGCTGGAGGCTATCTCTATTCTCCAGAGGGTCATTATATTCTTGGCCCCGATCGAGGTGTGGTGGTTGCATCAACTAAGCCCCGATTAAAGAGTGTTTGCACTGGCCGATGGTGCAATACAGTTTGGTTTATTTTAGTTTTTTGGTATGAGCACTCAGTTTTGGGATCCAGGTATGCTGCATGTTGGGGGTGGTATACAGGGTGGGGGGAAGGGGAGAGGGAAGGGGTATGTTTATGTTTTGAGCGGAAATGTATGTAGTGAAAGTATTTGGTCTACAACTGTGCAATATAAGCAATGGTGTCTGGTTGCAGAATTTGTCTGTGGCGGGGCTGGCCGGCCGCGGGGCGATGCGCTGATTATACCTCTGCTGTACTATGACGGGGATTAAGGTGGTATCGTGGAATGTGAGAGGGCTCAATGATAAAGTTAAGAGGTCTCTTGTGCTCCGACAGCTCAAACAATATGCCGCTGATATCGTTTGCCTTATGGAAACACATTTGGTAGGCAGTAAGACTCTCTCACTAAAAAGGCCCTGGGTGGGATGGGCATATCACTCTATGCACACGTCAGCCTCACGCGGGGTCTCAGTCCTTATTAAAAGGACCGTCCCTTTTGTAATGGAATCTATACAAACGGATCCCTGGGGGAGGTATGTGTTCTTGAAATGTAGGTTATTTTATGTTCCTGTCCTCCTGCTGGCAGTCTATGTGCCCCCTCCGTACTCTCCCGATGTTCTTAAGAGGGTTGCTGGGTTCATGGCCCTATCCCCCGGGGTGTCTGTTATTTGCTTGGGGGATTTCAATAATGTGCTGGACGGGGTCATGGATAGGCTATCCAGGTCTCCATCTGCTGTGGGTGCTGGGGGGTCTGGGTTTGCAAATGTGGTGTCGGGACTGGGCCTGGTCGATCCATGGAGACTGAGATACCCTTCCCTTAAACAATACTCGTGCTTTTCACACTCCCATTCTTCGTTCTCTAGGATCGACCTGGCCCTCTTCTCGACTGACATGGTTCCACGCGTTGGTAACATTAGATATGAGACTAGAGGTATATCAGACCACTCCCCCTTGACCTTTAATTTAGATTTTAATTGTGATAGGGGTCAAGCTGTGTGGAAATTTAACCCATTTTGGCTCGTTCACATGGGTGACGGATCTGATATGGTGGCTGCATGGCGGGAGTTCTTTGAGCTGAATAGCACTGACCAATCTATTTCTAACCTATGGGACACATTTAAGGCCTTCTTGAGGGGTAGTTTGATTAAACGGGTGTCTGATCTAAAAACCTTCTATAGGAAAAGGGAGGCTGAGTTGGAAGCCCGGACTGTCGCTGCAGAACTACAATATTTGCAGGATTCCTTGATCAGTTCTAAGTCGGCCTGGTTGCCGGCTCAGAGGGAATGGAGAGAGTACCTAATGGAAAAGACTCAGCATAGACTCCTTTTCTCATCCCACACCTTTTACGCAACGGGGGACAGGCCGGGGACATATCTGGCCTCTCTGGCTCGGGGAGACAGACCCACTAGCGTGGTGGTAGAGATTATGAATGCTGACGGTGTTCACCTGACCCAGACTCCACAGATGACGGCTGAATTTGTGTCCTTCTATAGTCGCTTATATGAATCTAAACTAGATTGTACCTCATCACAATTAAATAATTATTTAGACGGTGTCTGCTTCCCCACTTTGTCCGGGGAGGCTTGCGACCTTTTGGAGGCGCCCATTTCCCCGGATGAAGTTAAAGCAGCGATTGAGGCCTCTCCTAGTGGTAAGGCCCCGGGCCTGGATGGAATACCATCTGAGGTCTATAAGCATAACTTGGATTTTTTTGTCCCCCAGCTACTTGAGTTATATGGCCAGATTTTTACACAAGACTCTCTTCCCCCGTCGATGGCGGAGGCAGTGATTGTGGTTCTCCCTAAACCTGACAAGGATCCAAAGAAAGTGGAGTCATACCGCCCTATATCCCTCCTGCCCACTGACATTAAAATTTTGGCTAAGATATTGGCTGGTAGACTAAATACAGTTATTTCCCACATTATACACCCAGACCAGACGGGATTTATGCCTAATAAATCGACCTCCATTAATCTTAGACGTTTATTTACCCACCTACAGATCCCCCGGGCGGACCCTTCCTCCTCCATTGTAATCTCGCTGGATGCCGCTAAGGCTTTTGATTCTGTGGAGTGGGAATATTTATGGGAAGTTATGCGAAGATTTGGCATCGGCCCGAAATTTATTAAATATGTCCAACTGCTGTACTCCTCCCCCTCGGCAAGGGTGGCGGTCAACGGTTTCGTATCTCACTCCTTTCCCTTGTCTAGAGGCACGCGACAGGGTTGTCCCCTGTCTCCTACCCTGTTTGCTATGGCCATTGAACCCCTTGCATGTCTCCTGAGAGCAGATACGGGTATTTATGGACTTAAGGTGGGTGCTCGGGAGGACAGAGTGGCCCTATACGCTGATGACATCCTGATGTTTGTGGATCGCTATGCTGAGTCTATGCCTAGGATCCTGGGAATTATTGATGGGTTCGGGCGATACTCAGGCTTACTGATAAACTGGGAGAAATCCTTTATCATCCCACTAAAGGGCGAAGTCCCTGCCTCCCCGTTGATGGTTCTTCCACTGAAGTGGGTGGAATCATTCAAATCTTTGGGTGTTTGGGTGTCTAATGACCCTCAAAGATTCTCTCTTCTCAATATTACTCCGCAAATAGTATATCTCCGCGGCCGGGTGAAGGCTTGGGGTAAGTTGCCCTTGACAGTCACGGGGAGGGTTAATATGGTTAAAATGGTCTTCCTGCCCAAGCTTCTCTATGTCCTGCAGCAATCACCCGTTTATATTCCACAGAAAGTTTTCAAACAAATAGACGGGTTACTTTCTTCCCTGGTGTGGGCCAGTAAACGTGCACGCTTGAAAATAGATACCATGAGCAGAACACGCGAAATGGGGGGTCTGGCCCTCCCAAACTTCCGCTTCTACTACTACGCGGCGCAAATGACACATGTCTGGGAGTGGGTTAATGATCTCGATCCCCTGGCTCTGCACTCGCTGATGTTGCACCATGACTATCCGGGGGGCTCCCCATTACAGCTACTTCTTTGTGGCAGTGTTAGAATGTCCACAATACCGCTTATTAAGCAAGCCATCCTGGTATGGAAAGCGGTGCACTCGGTGATGCGGGGCCATGGCGTCGACCCTGACACCCCTCTGGATAACATATATGGGTTACCCGAACTGTGTCATCTTCAGGTCCGAGAAGTTTGGGGAAGATGGGGAGTGATATCTCTGGGCCATATATATAGTGCTGGGATTCTTAACTCCTTCCAGCAACTTCAACACGAGCACAACATTCCCTCAGGGTTCTTTTTTCAATTCCTACGGTTGAGACATGCACTGGCAGCCCAGTTCCCAAATGGCCCTCCAGTCTTAGTCGACTCCCCGGTTAAAACAATGTTGCAGGCGCTGGACTCGGGACACTTAGTTTCTAGGATTTATGGTCGTATCCTGCTAAAACATCACGGTGACCCTCTTACGACTCTTCGGGGTAGGTGGGAATCAGATGTGGGCATGCTATCGGATGATGCATGGAATACTGCCTTGGGGGCCCATAGGATCTCCACTTCCTCGGTTAGATACCAACAAATACAACTGTACATCTTACACAGGGTGTATATGACCCCGGTGAGATTAGCACATATCGGGGGTGCGCACAACTCGCAATGCCCTAGATGTGGAACAGTGGATGCTGACTTCTGGCATTTACTGTGGGTGTGTCCTGGCGTGTCTGTGTTTTGGACGGCGGTTATACGGATTTTGTGTGACACAGGTATTCCCTCCTTCGTGTGCACTCCTGCACTTTGCACACTGCTGATTGTAGACGAGGAAGCCTTAGACCCAACTAGCAGGCGATATGTTATTAACCTATGCGCTTTAGCTAGAGTCTGTATTGCCCGGCTATGGCTGGCCAGCGAGGCCCCGACATCTGGGGCGTGGATATCCTTGGTCAATGAAACAGTTGCGCATGAAAAATTTGTGTTTCTGGCTAGGAAGGTGGAGAAGAAATGGTCCACAATATGGGGTAGATGGATGGATTCTAAATATTATAAAGAGAGATATAGCTAGATCCGGATTTCCCCTAGGGGGTCGTTATGGGGGGGGTGTGGGCGGGGAGCTCCAGCGGCCGGCCTTGCCTTGCTAGGATATTGCAAAATGTAACAATTCTGCCATGTATACAAGCTTAAGAAAACGGCTATGTTTAAGGTGTGTGGGATAAGACACTGTTGCTATGTGAATATATATTGTATGGGCGTTTATGAGTGCTAACTATATTATAAACTGCATACATGTAATGTCATTTCCGCACATGTTGAGTGTGGATAGTGTTTGTGTGTTGTTTGTGTGAAATGTTAAAGCAAACTTGAAAATCTCAATAAAAATATTGAATTTAAAAAAAAAAAAAAAATCTGGTTTTAATTTCTGTTTGGTGCTAACTGCACACGCAACACATGTAACACACGCACACACCTGTACTCTGCATATCTGACCATATTGTTGCAAAACAAGGTTCAAATGAGTCATATTGTGTTTGATTCAGATTGGATTGCTTATCTGTTTAAGTAGGTTTAAAAGTATTTTTAAAAGTTTGCATAGCTTGATAGTTTTATTTTTAACCCAGGCCTAAAATAACTTCAGGGGCTTGCATGGTGATTTTCTTTGTGACAAAAGAAGCCGCATGGTCTGTCCTCCATTTTGTGTAACCCTCATGGATGTGGAAGGGGGAGGAGCAGCGGCCATTTTGGGGAAAGTCATTTTTTCCCCTCAAAATAGCTGATTTTCAGTCTACTCAGGAATAATCAGCCGTCCCTTGTCAAAAAGAAATCACCATTTACGAGTTTCAAATGCATTTATTTAACCCATGTCATAATCAATTATAAATAGTTCAGATGGGGCTTAATGAAAATTAATAGTAAAATGAATATTTGATTTAAGAACGACACACAGAGATAAAACAAAGTTGTTGTTTTTTTTTGTTTTTTTCTCTCTCTTCCTTACCTCCGTGATTCAGTTAAACTCTGCTTGTGAGATGGGCCATTGAAATGCAAATTAACCTGTGTGGCTGCTTTTTCCTGGCAGTGAAAAATCACCTTCACAGACAGTCAAAAGCACAGCATCCATATGCAAATTAGAAACACTTAATGGGTACATAGAGATAATATTATAATTATGTGTGTGTTTACAGCAATGTATGCTCTGCAAGATGGCTATCATACTATTGAAAGCATTGATTATTAGATTAATTTAGAATTGTATTGTATCTGTGTATTTTCACCTATCTACCTTCCTGTTTGCCATTTGCATTGATAACGTGCTGAGGAAATTTGGTGCTATTTTAGTTAAAAGTAAAAAAAGTAATACTTAAGGGAGTAATTGTAAAAACACGCACACAGCATAGAAGATACTGTGTGGTGTTCGGTAAGCGATTTTAGTAGAACATCGTTTACATTTATAGAAGCGTGTTATTTGCGTTACTGTGAGCGTATCTGGCCTTTTGCATACGTGTCTCGGGCAACGTGCGAGATTACGTACGCAAACGCAAAGGCCTACACACGTGGCGTATATTATGCAACGCAGCGTGCGGATACGCCCACTAAATTCAAATCACACCATAACATTGTTTTAGTGTGGGCGGTATAGTAGCCACGCGATAATAGCACAAGTTTGTTCAGTTTCCAAAAGTTTTAGTTTAAAGAGAACCTTTTTCTATTGCAAAACCCGGGGATTGAACTGTTTGCCTGAATGAAAGTAATTTCTGTACAGAAAAATCAGAGTGCATATGAATGAACAGGATTGAGTGTGCAAATAAAGGTATTCTTTTTGTGAACCCAGAAAGCGGGATCCCGTCGGAGACCACATCAGGTGAGTGGACACTTGGTGGCGTGGGATTGGCTTGCCCACGTTAACATTGTATAAGGTAAAGGAGCAATTAGTATCCGCAGACAAAAGGACTGCGAAGGTTAGAAAGCGCAGCCCGGGGGGTTGGCGTAGTACCCATATCAGTATAACGCTCCGGCTGAAGGTTTCGCAGCCTAATCAACCGATTCCATTGGTCGCACGGCGAATAAGTAATAGTTACTTATACGAAGTGCGACTGGACCGCACGTAATTGTGTGCATTAGTTGGTTACCTTGATACCCATTCAGTTTTGTGGGATCATAAACGCTATTTGTACATTCTAACGTGATTTGTGTAGGTTTTTTTTTATTTCAAGGGAGGTTCGCTGTTCACTCAGGAATTCTTCAACAACCAATACTTACTGGGGAGGGTAGCATACTCCCACACGCCCCAGTAAATAGCGGTTCACAGGGGCCCTGGGTTGAGTACAGCAGCGCTAAAGCAGTTTCTGCGTGTATTGGTCAACGTGGGCGTGAGTGAGTGAAGGCACTCGTTGAACTTTCACCGTCGCCTTATCTCGGGGAACTTGGTTTGTTTTGTAAGAATTCGCTGAGACAGCAATATCTGCAAACAATGGGGGCCAGTTGCTCAAGTAAGGGACGACCAACAAGGGTTCACGTTGGTAGTTGTTGGCCCAAAGGGTCAGCACGGTATATAATGTGTGAGAAATACGGATCACACACACATGTATTATGCAAAGAATGGGAACGAATGACTGATAATGATGGAGAACAGTTCCCCAGGGTGGGCAGTTTGAATCCTGAGGTATTGAAAAAATCTAAGAAAAAGGATATGTTTAATAAAATCTGCAAAACAGAGGATTAGACATTATGATTGTTTACATTTATGGCAACAGGAAAGTGAGATACAAAGGGAATTAACTTACACAGCTTGTTCTCACTTTAGCAGGAAACAAATGGCTGCAGAGAATGGCATACTGGGATATGATGATAATTGTGCACTTAGTAACTGTATTAATAATGATAGTAGTAAATGTAATAAGTGTTATAATGATAGAAGGAAAACTGATAAATATACAAATTCTAACCTGTGCAAGTCGCACCCCATGTTAAACTTCCCTCAGGATTACAAGCAAGAAAGTGAGCCCAGCACGATGTCGCCACCTTTTCCAGCAGCCATCATACGAGACACCCAGGTGGGCACGGCCCAATTGGTAAAGGCAGTAGTCAAGCCCCCTAACGGAGGGTCAGGTGAGGTCGTGTCCACAGGTAAGTACGGTATTGTACATCATGCACAGACAATTGCACCTCACATTGTAGAGTCAACACAAGATGGAGTAATTGAACTAAATCCTGTCAGGGTGATCACAGTCCCCAATGGGAGGACTGACGCTCAGGGAGTCACACCCATCAGGAACATTACAATGCATTGTTCCTGGTCCCAGACAGAATTGAGGACAATTTTGTCTGAATTTCCTGATCCCAGAAAGGATCTAGCCGCATGTCAAAGGTTCATTAAAGAACTAGGTAACGCCTCTGAACCCACTAACAAGGATTGGCGGACACTACTGCGGGCATGTTTGCCCTCTACTATTGACCCTTTGAAATTAATTTCTGATTGTAGGTTAGACGAAGAGAGACCTCTCACTGATGCATACAATCAGGAAAATGTTAAGCAGATCAACATGCAATTAGGAGTATATTTCCCAACTGTTGTCAAGTGGAACAAAATCTTCTCCATAAGACAAAAAGAAGGTGAAACTGCTTCTAATTATTTCAATCGGGCACTGCAAATAATGGCTAGATACACTGGGATCGCGGACATTGAGGAAAATGTGCATCATAGAAAAGTAGCAGTTTATGTATTAATGGAAGGTTTAACAAAAGTGTTGAGAACAAGGATACAGACCACTCAACCTAACTGGAGAAGTATCTCGGTGGCTGCATTAAGAAAGTCCGCTGTTGGGCACGATCGGAACATCAGCAAACACAGAGAGTCACAGGGCGGTAAGCAGATGACCATAAGTAAGCTACCTCAGTCAAAACCCCAGACCCCTTTGGGTAAATCGAATGTGATAAGATGTTATAGTTGCCGGAGGGAAGGTCATTTTGCACGGAATTGTAGGTTTAAAGACACACACAAGGTATATCAACCCCCTAGACAAGAACACGAGCAAAGTTATGACACACGCAATTGTAATCAGGGATCACATATGAAGAAGTCTGGGCCGCACCTGTAATTTGCAGCCAGTAAAGTTGATCATTAGCCCTGATAGTAAGCCTGAGGTTACAGTCAAGGTAATTGGGAGGTCAGTTCTTTGTAGACACAGGGACGGCCGGGTAAACTTTGTAATTTATCTTTAAATGTTTTCTTCTCATCTCTAACGTTCACCAACAGAACTCAAACGTCACATGACTACTTGGTCTTTTTCAGAGGTCTACCCAACCCCAGTATATCTTACCAGCATCGTTGTGTTTGGCCAGACGCAAAGGGTGGAGAGTGGAGATACTGGTGGGGGAGACAGTGCAGAGATACCGGTGGACATGTTGATGCGACAGCCTGTTGATGAATCTGACAATGTTTTCCTTTTCTATTTGTCCTCTCTCTCTTTTTGTTCTTTCATGTTTTACAGATAGTATGTCACACATCAGTTAGACAAATGGTAATGCAAGATTTTTGCTCCTTACAGAAAGATTGCTGATTTGGAAAAGAATATTGTATCACCGGAGTGTTCGTTTTGGGAAGACTGAGAGACAGCACCTTTGAGATGACAACTGAGCAAGAAGAACAACAAGACTAGAGGTCAAATTATTGTAACAAGTTTTTTCCCCCTTCAATTATGTTCTGTACCCCCATTACAACTTTCCCCTTTCTCCTCCTGTAAGATGGACTTGCCCCAAGAGACTGTGTTCCGGATTTTCCTGTTTGACCCTGTTGTTGACCAGAGCAGTCTGTTTCGGTGAGAGTACCAGAGAGGCCAAAGAGGGATCTGGAATGGGTTCTGATGATCAGGATGGATTCGTAGAATTCCAAGAGCAACACAATCAACGAGCAAAGGCGAGTATCAGAAAACGATCTGGTAGCCATGACATTAATAGACATTGTGAAGGATTGTTAGCTGAAGAGAACTGCATCTGTAGGAATTGTGAAAAATATAGTTGAGGACGGTTGCATCAAGAAATGTCAGTCCAGTTTTAATATCAACATGGACCGGCATCCATTGAGTGACTATCACTCATTAGTGGGTAAAGTGTTAAATCAGACAGACTGTTGGGTGTGCTCACAAGTACCTCAAGGTCATAGAAAGTCAGGACTAGTGCCATATCCTTTAACGGTAGATAAGGTACTTGAGTTAAAGGGTGGGAGACCGGTGGACAAGAGATTTAATATTTCTAGTCCTCCTAGTTTGAAGCTCCACCAATACCATGTAGATAGGTCCCTAATATGTTTTAACATTTCCAATCCCCGAAAGCCGGGAAATTGGGAAGTGTCATGGAACAACCAAACCATGACATTTTCACATAGAGCCGACAGAATGCCCATAGACTCAGAACTTATACGCCACATAGCCGACAGTGGAAAATATTTCCGGTATAGGTACACTCTAGGAAGTAGGACCATGCGAGTTGGAGAAGTATCACCAGGATACTGTGCACATATCATACAGCCTGATACGTGTACTAGACAAATGAGAGAGTTAGGGATAGGACTGTTTTCATGGAAGGTTTGTAATATGGTTATGTCATTTTCTATCCCATATGTTCTCCCCGAGGACGCATATTTCATATGTGGGAGAAAGGCGTATAGGTTCTTTGCCCCAAACTCAGAGGGATTGTGTTACGTTGGAAAAGTGTTGCCTGAAGTGAATTTATTACCCAACGATTGAGACAATGTTGTGATAAAATGTGATTCCACGGTCCGTTTCTTTCACCCGTTTCTCCTTTGATTTTCTCCGAGGTACCAAGAGATCCACCTGGAGGAAGAATTTGATGACCTTTTTTTTTTTTACAAGACCACTGATGAACTGTGTCACAGACACCTAATGAGCTTTTAGAGACTGTAATTCTTTTTATGGACACTTGAAGAAGCTTTGATTGCCAATAACCGCAAAGCTACAGTAAAGATACGACAATCCGGACAAGACATCAGACAAGACATCAACAAGACCCCAATCGGCGAACACATACATAATCATATGACTGCATTTATAACGCATGTTTCTTATCTTCATCTCTACAACCTCCAGGTAGTACCCCACATAGTCGACAGGTGACTTTCACATATTAGCATTCACATACTTTCTCCCTTCATGTATCATCAACTAATGTGCACCCCATTTGTTGGAATTGAAAGCCGAAAAGAGCTCGGTAGAGTTTGACAGCCCATCCACAGACCCTTAATACGGGATAAGAAGGATTCAAATGTATACTTCGCAATACCTCGAAGCTTGATTTAGAACACGTACGGTACAATGATACATGACCCCTCAGACATGGATTCCATACACACATGCTTTTACTATCTCACTAGGTCATATCTTTCCCACCTTCTCCTCTCCTCCCTCTACCCAATCATAATAAGATATTCCATGATAACATGTATTTTTCTGTTTGGATTATTTAGATAGTGGCAGTTATTGTTGACTGCCAAAGGCTGGACTGTCAAAGTCGAAAAATATCATGATTCATATGCCTTGTATTAACCCCTAATGTGTGCGCATGCTGCTCGTCGCCTGGTCCCCCGTGCGTACACATCCCCGCAGTTTGCATAAGGGACGCTCCAGCGTCTCGTGCGCATGGGATGTGTAAATACGGCGGAGTTTGTGAGCTTGTAGCGTGCGACTCGATCGTAACATATTTAACCCAAATAGCGTATATTATAGTTAATATTCCCCTTAACAATGTCAGCAAGTATGTTAAGTTTAAACGGTTCGTGGACAGAGAGATTCCTCTTTACATGCTAGGAAGGCTCAGATAAAGGTTGGAAGGTAGTGTTTAGTATCCAGCTGTAGGGTATTTTAAGGGTAATATTCCTATGATAGTTAGGAAAGATTCGCATATTCCTGCGCATAGTTATGCGCAGAAGTAGAAAATAGATAAATTGTATCTAAAATAAATTACAAATAAGTGCAGGGTAAGTGAATGGAATTCAGTCATTTCTTTCCCACAGACTGAATTCAATGGCCTTATTTACACTAAGCTTTGAGATTCTATGAAGAGGGCTTACACCTTTGTTTATGAATAGGGCCAGGTTTCTCTCCAGAATAATGAGTGCCGAGTTGTCATTGTCTCAACTGAAGGAGGGGACAGTGGGGTAAACAAAGCCCAGAGACAGAGTTTGTTTGGAAGATCCGAAACAATAGCTACCCACAACAATCCAGACAGGATTTTGGAATACTAACAAGTCCTAGTCATCACCCACTTCTTGAACTAACCAATGGCCCCTGGTGCAGGACATGTCCCACCCCCTAACCAATGGAAAAAGAGCACACAGTGTCTATTGTAGTATGTCTTGAGCTAGTGAATAAATATAGCTTGCAATAGGCTTTGACACACAAGACTCTGAAGGCTTTCTCCTTGATAGCTGAGGACTGAATTCAGGTTGCGCCGGCGAAGTATTCTCACGTATGTATATTTCTCTGCAGCCACTTTGTTACCTTTTGTGTATGCCATTCATTCTCTCTCTGTGTATTTGTGTTTGCGATCGTTCACTATTGTATATATTTATTTTTATGTTATTCTGTTTAGTTATTAATGTTAGGTTTATAGTGTATAAGCTGTAACTGTTTTTCCCCTTTTTACGTACTAAAATCATCTAGAAGGTGTTGGAACCGTACCAAGGCCCTCATTCCGAGTTGTTCGCTCGGTAAAAATCTTCGCATCGCAGCGATTTCCCGCTTAATGCGCATGCGCAATGTCCGCACTGCGACTGCGCCAAGTAAATTTGCTATGCACTTAGTAATTTTACTCACGGCTTTTTCATCGGTCTGGCGATCGTAATGTGATTGACAGGAAATGGGTGTTACTGGGCGGAAACAGGCCGTTTTATGGGCGTGTGGGAAAAAACGCTACCGTTTCCGGAAAAAACGCAGGAGTGGCCGGAGAAACGGAGGAGTGTCTGGGCGAACGCTGGGTGTGTTTGTGACGTCAAACCAGGAACAACAAGCACTGAACTGATCGCAGATGCCGAGTAAGTCTGAAGCTACTCAGAAACTGCTACGAGGTGTGTAATCGCAATATTGCGATTACTTCGTTCGCAATTTTAAGATGCTAAGATTCACTCCCAGTAGGCGGCGGCTTAGCGTGAGCAACTCTGCTAAAATCGCCTTGCGAGCGAACAACTCGGAATGACCTCCCAAGTGTTGTGTGTTTCACCAGTTATTACTAAGGGTCTCTGAGCATCTAAATCGCTCAAACAGCTTGCTTAAATAACAAAGTTAACCAGTGTTCTATCATTACAGTATCTCAGTACTAAGGTTTACAGTATAAGCATACTCTGTGTTTAAGGTTTAAAAGGTTATTGACTGTGTGTGCGCTCGCTGTGTGTACTCCGTACACCCAGCGCAGCGTGTGTACGTAACTTGCGTACCACGTGCGAAGTCTTTGTACGCAAATAGCGTACTAAGTGCGTTGCACGTGGTTTTAGCGGCCATTACGGCTTCACGGTATTAGTAAATAGCTTATGTTAAAAGGTAGATATTTGACGGGTATCCGGACTCCAGGTCGACAGCATAAAGGTCGACACACCTTAGGTCGACGCCAATTGGTCGACACCTTGGGTCGACATGGACAACATGTCGACAGGAACAAGGTCGGCATGGAAAAAGGTCGACATGAGTTTTTCACGATTTTTTTCTTTTTTTGAACCTTTTCATACTTAACGATCCACGTGGACTACGATTGGAACGGTAAAGTGTGCCGAGCGAAGCGGTAGCGGAGCGAAGGCACCATGCCCGAAGCATGGCGAGCGAACGCGGTGCACTAATTGGGGTTCCCGGTCACTCTACGAACAAAACGACACAAAAAAAACATAAACTCATGTCGACCTTTTTCCAGGTCGACCTTGTTCCTGTCGACCTTTTGTCCATGTCGACATTTTGTCCATGTCGACCTAAGGTGTGTCGACCAATTGGCGTCGACCTAAGGTGTGTCGACCTTTGTGCTGTCGACCCTCAGTCCCAGACCCATTTGACTCTATCACCCTGTCTGGTAAAATATTGGATTTCAAAAGAGGTGGAGTGGGAACCATTTATTTTGACCTGTGCAGAGGGGGAGACAAAAGTCCACTCTCTTGAAGGCTTTTTAGGTGTCAGTTGATAACAGAATTGCGTGGAAGCTAGAGTTAGTAGCGTGATGTATAAGTGAAAAGAAGACCTTGGTGGTGTTGCCGTGGGCTTCACTTCCACAGACAAAACCTACATGGTCAGTGTGTATGAGATGAGGTAGGAGAACCTTCAATCTATTAGCTAGTATTTTGGCATATGGTTTTAATTGAACATTAAGGGCAGTATTCAATTGAAGTCAGAATTGCCGTCTAGTCTGAAAGATGGCAGTTTCCAACTTTCTTTGGTCGAATCATAATTCGACTTACTTAGCAGCCTTTTTTCGGACAAGTTGGAAATTACGACTTGTCGGAAAACATGTGGATTGGCAGATTAGCCGCGGATCCACGTGTTTTGTCGGTTTGGCGGCCAAATCCAACAAGTTTTAGTCCCGTGTTCAACAATGCCAATCCGACTTTAAAAAAAAGTTGGATTGACATTGTTGCAAAAACGGCCATAACCTGTCGGATTTGGCCGCAAATTGAATACTGCCCTAAGGTGGGATATAGGGTGATATCTGGGTCAAATCCATGGGGATCCTAAAAATATCGTCTTCCATTGTTAGGCGGGATAAATTAGTTTGCTCAGAGATCGCATTACAAGTACCTAGCATAATCTGGGACAGGTGATCATTGAAAGCCTTGTAGTAGGTAATGGTGAAGCCATCTAGCCAGAACTTTTAACAGAGGGGGTAGCTTTAATAATTTAAAATCTTCAGTACATTTTACTTTCATTGCATACAAAGAATAGAGCAGGCAAGGTCTGGAAAATCATGTAATTTAGCAAACACTCTGAATGCATAGATATGGTGGCATCAGAAACTGTTCTTTAGAAATGCTAATAAATGCATAGATTTTGGCATAGTTGGTCTAAGGCCTTAGACAACTGTGAAACTTTGGAAAATTTAGCTATTTAGTTCTCCCATTCTGTTCCATATATTGAGCCTGTGTCCACGCATTAAGAGGCAAATACAGGAGTGTTAGGCACTGGCTAAGAAGTATAGTTTGTCTACAATGCTGTTAATGCTGTACCATGCAATGTCTAGTGTAGAGAAGAAACAAATTGTTAGAACTATACCAAAAAGTATTTGCCTTATTTTGTATTTAGCCACAAGATTTTGCATTATTCTGCATGCAGGGTCATCGGCCCTACCCCAATGACGCCACACAGTAGAAGCAATGCCAGTCATTGGCCCAGCTCTTTTCATAGGGATCTGGTCTGAAGATCGACAGTATCTAGGTCGACAATGTTTAGGTCGACCACTATAGGTCGACAGTCACTAGGTCGACATGGATGGAAGGTCGACAGGGTTTCTAGGTCAACATGTGCTAGGTCTAAAGGTCGACATGAGTTTTTTTTTTTTTAATTCTTTTTTTTTTTTTTTCATACTTAACGATCCACGTGGACTACGATTGGAACGGTAATCTGTGCCGAGCGAAGCGGTAGCGGAGCGAAGGCACCATGCCCGAAGCATGGCGAGCGAAGCGAGCCATGCGAGGGAACGCGGTGCACTAATTTGGGATCCCGGTCACTCTACGAAGAAAACGACACACAAAAAAAAAATCCTTCTGTCGACCTTTAGACCTGTCGACCTAGCACATGTCGACCTAGAAACCCTGTCGACCTTCCATCCATGTTGACCTAGTGACTGTCGACCTATAGTGGTCGACCTAAACATTGTCGACCTAGATACTGTCGATTTGATGAACCACACCCTTTTTCATACTATCAGTACCCTGGAATGTAAATGTAACAATACAGTGCAGCATCTTTTCTGCTCTGCGGTGGAGCTGATGCAGTGTCTCCTAAATGACCCGTTTTCCTGTAAGATAGGATTCACACTGAATTTCACTTACCTATAGTCAGAGTGGAGCATATATACAGGTATTGCTTTTTTTCTGAATCACAGAAGTAAATATGTGTGTTTTTCGTTTTTTAGGTATGGGCAGCTGAGTGGAATGGTGGAACCTATTGCTGGTGTATTAGGGGCTGTGGCCATTTCAGTGGCAGAACCACTGTTGCCCTATGCACTGGCCTTCGCTGCAGGTGCCATGGTCTATGTGGTAATGGATGATATTATTCCAGAAGCACAAACAGGGTAAGAACAAGAGTTAGATTAATATAGACATTGATGGCTCCATAGAGGACAAAGAAAATATGTTACAGTACTTGCAAAAAATAGTTTTCCTCTCTGGCATTTTGGGAGTGGAGTAGTTGCTGCTGAGTAAAACTAATACCTCTCCCACACCTAAATCAACCCATGTAGACCCCTTTCTCAGCACTCGTTGGACCAGAGTTGTACATTATCCCCATACACACTGCACGGACCTTCAGAGAACAAAGCCAACCAGCAGCCTTTTAGCCGTTCACACGGCAGCCGACCCGGGTCTGACCCAGGAATAACCCTGGTAGCAGACCTGGGTCAGACCCTTTTGTGCTGAGTCAGGACCCGAGTTGCGTCGGCTTGCCTCGGGATTAACCCACGTTATCCACTCGGTGAGAAAGGGGTATAAAAGCTGTAGTTCAGTGGTGTTGCTGGAAATAATGCAGTCATTGAGAACTTGTTAAGGCAGAAGAAAAACGAGTTTTATGGTAAGAACTTACCTTTGTTAAGACTCTTTCTGCGAGGTACACTGGTCTCCACAAGGATAGACATTGGGGTGTAGAGTAGGATCTTGATCCAAAGCACCAATAGGCTCAAAAGCTTTGACCTTCTTCCCAAGATGCATAGCGCCACCTCCTCTATCACCCCGCCTCCGTGCACAGGAGCTCAGTTTTGTTAACCAGCCCAATGCAGTAGCAAGTAAAAGAGACGACAACTGCCAGTTGCCACAAACACCACACTCTCCCGACAGGAGAAGTGTCAGCGGCTAATGCCATACCAACCCAAAGAAGCTAAGTGCGTCAGGGTGGGCGCCTTGTGGAGCCCAGTGTACCTCGCAGAAAGAGTTTTAACAAAGGTAAGTTCTTACCATAAAACTCGTTTTCTGCTGCGGGGTACACTGGGCTCCACAAGGATAGACATTGGGGATGTCCTAAAGCAGTTCTTTATGGGAGGGGACGCACAGTAGCGGGCACAAGAACCCGGCGTCCAAAGGAAGCATCCTGGGAAGCGGCGGTATCGAAGGCATAGAACCTAATGAACGTGTTCACTGAGGACCACGTAGCCGCCATGCACAATTCTTCAAGAGTCGCACCACGGCGGGCCGCCTAAGAAGGTCCAATAGACCGAGTAGAAAGGGCCGTAATGTGAGCAGGAGCTGACAGACCAGCCCTCACATAAGCATGTGCAATCACCATTCTAATCCATCTGGCCAAAGTCTGCTTGTGAGCAGGCCAGCCTCGTTTGTGAAATCCAAACAGAATAAAGAGAGAATCAGATTTCCTAACAGAAGCAGTTCTCTTCACATAGATACGGAGAGCCCGTACCACATCCAAAGACCGCTCTTTGGAAGACAAATCAGGAGAGACAAAGGCTGGAACCACAATCTCCTGATTAAGGTGGAACGAAGAAACCACCTTAGGTCAATATCCGGGGAGAGTCCTAAGAACCACCCGGTCACGGTGAAAAATCAGATATGGGGAACTACAAGACAAGGCACCCAGATCCGACACTCTTCTAGCAGAGGCACTAGCCAGCAAGAACACCACCTTAAAGGAAAGCCACTTAAGGTCAGCTGAACCAAGGGGTTCAAATGGAGGCTCTTGCAACGCCTCCAAAACCACCGACAAGTCCCAAGGAACCACAGGCGGGACATAGGGTGGTTGGATACGCAACACACCCTGAGTGAAAGTATGATCAGGTAAAGTCGCAATTTTTCTCTGAAACCACACCGACAAGGCAAAAATATGAACCTTGAGGGAGGCAAGACGCAGGCCTAACTCTAGACCTTGCTGCAGAAAAGCCAAAAGCTTGGCTGTACTAAACTTGGAAGCTTCATAATTGTTAGATGCGCACCAAACAAAGCAGGAATGCCAGACCCTATGGTAAATCCGAGCCGAAGCCGGTTTCCGGGCCCGCAACATAGTTTTAATGACCTCTTCAGAAAAACCCTTAGCCCTCAAGACGGAAGCTTCAAGAGCCACGCCGTCAAAGACAGCCGGGCTAGGTCCTGGTAGACACAGGGGCCCTGTACGAGGAGGTCTGGGCGTTGTGGAAGTAGAATTGGACGCTCTGACGATAGGCCCTGCAGGTCTGAGAACCAGTGCCATCTGGGCCACGCCGGAGCTATGAGAAGCAGATTTCCTTTTTCTTGCTTGAACTTCCGAATTACCCTGGGCAGGAGTGACACCGGAGGGAACACGTACGGCAGCCGAAACCTCCACGGCACCGCTGGCGCATCCACGAATGCTGCTTGAGGATCCCTTGTCCTTCCTCCGAAGACCGGAACCTTGTGATTGTGTCGAGACGCCATCAGATCCACATCTGGAAGACCCCACTTTTCCACGAGGAGTTGAAACACTTCTGGATGGAGGCCCCACTCGCCGGCATGCACGTCCTGACGACTGAGAAAGTCCGCTTCCCAATTCAGGACTCCCGGAATGAATATTGCCGATATTGCCGGTAGATGGCGTTCCGCCCAACGTAGAATCCGTGAGACTTCCTTCATTGCCAAACGGCTTCGAGTGCCGCCTTGATGATTTATGTAAGCCACTGTGGTGGCGTTGTCTGACTGTACTTGAACAGGACGGTTCTGAATTAAATGCTGGGCCAGGTTCAACGCATTGAAGACCGCCCGCAATTCCAGAATGTTGATCGAGAGGAGAGATTCCTCCTTGGTCCACCAACCCTGAAGGGAGTGCTGCTCCAGCACCGCGCCCCAACTGCTTAGACTGGCATCTGTCGTCAACAGGACTCAGTTGGATATCCAGAAGGGACGGCCCCTGCACAATTGTTGGTCCTGGAGCCACCAGAGCAGCGACAGACGAACCTCCGGAGTCAATGAGATCATGTGAGACCCGATCCGGGTAGGCAGGCCGTCCCACTTGGCTAGAATTAGCCTCTGGAGGAGGCGAGAATGGAATTGAGCATACTCCACCATGTCGAATGCTGATACCATGAGGCCCAGCACCTGCATTGCCGAATGTATCGACACTTGCGGACGAGAAAGGAAGCAACAAATCCTGTCCTGAAGCTTCAGGACTTTCTCCTGAGACAAGAACAACCTCTGGTTGTGAGTGTCCAACAGCGCTCCCAGGTGCACCATGCTCTGAGCAGGGACCAGGGAGGATTTCTTCCAGTTGATGAGCCACCCGTGGGCTTGTAGAAACCGGACCGTCATATCCAGATGACGTAGGAGAAGATCTGGGGAATTTGCCAGGATTAACAAGTTGTCCAGATACGGCAGTATCCTGTCCCCTTGACGGCGGAGTACCACCGTCATCACCGCCATAACTTTGGTGAAGACTCGCAGAGCCGTTGTTAAACCAAAAGGTAATGGGGGTCATTCCGAGTTGTTCGCTCGCTAGCTGCTCTTAGCAGCATTGCACACGCTAAGCCGCCGCCCTCTGGGAGTGTATCTTAGTTTAGCAGAATAGCGAACGAAAGATTAGCAGAATTGCGAATAGAAATTTCTTAGCAGTTTCTGAGTAGCTCCAGACTTACTCAGCCATTGCGACCAGCTCAGTCCTTTTCATTCCTGATTTGACGTCACAAACACACCCAGCGTTTGCCCAACCACTCCCCCATTTCTCCAGCCACTCCTGCGTTTTGCAACTCGAACGCCTGCGTTTTTCTGCACACTCCCATAAAACGGCCAGTTTCCGCCCAGAAACACCCTTTTCCTGTCAATCACACTACGATCAGCACAGCGATGAAAACGCTTCGTAATGCCGTGAGTAAAATACATAACTTTTGTGTAAAATAACTAAGCGCATGCGCTCTGCGAACCTTGCGCATGCGCAGTAAGCGACTAATCGCAGCATAGCGAAAATCGGCAACGAGCGAACAACTCGGAATGACCCCCAATGCCCGAAACTGGTAATGGATGTTGCCAATAGCAAACCTCAGGTATTGTTGATGTGACACTGCTATAGGAATATGCAGGTAAGCATCCTGTATGTCCAGGGAGACCATGTAGTCCCCAGGTTCCAAGGCTAGAACTATAGAGCGAAGGGTTTCCATACGGAACTTGGAAATCTTCACAAACCTGTTCAATGCCTTGAGGTTGAGAATGGGCCGGGAGGACCCATTCGGTTTCGGGACTAGAAACAGCGGAGAATAGTACCCCCGGCCCCTCTGAGCAAGAGGCACCCGTACTACGACTCCTGTATCCAGGAGGGTCTGTACCACCGAGTGTAGAGTTTTTGCCTTTGTCTGGTCCAAAGGGACGTCTGTCTGGCAAAATCAATGAGGGGGTCGGTTCTTGAAGGCTACGGCGTAACCTCGAGTGACGACTTCCCGTACCAAGGCATCTGAAGTGGTCTTCAACCATTCCTGGGTATACCCTAGAAGCCGGCCCCCCACCCTGGGATCCCCCAGGGGGAGGCCCGCCCCGTCATGCGGCAGGCTTATCGTCTTGGCAGCTGGCTGACGGGCAGCCCAGGCTCTTTTGGGGTTCGGCTTACAAGGTTTGGAAGTGCGGGCCTGCTTATGGTACGCCTGACCTTTTGCTTTACCTGGAGGATGAAAGGGACGAAAGGACGTACCTTTAGCCTTCGACACAAAAGGAACGGTATTAGGCAGACATGCAGTTTTGGCAGTAGCCAAGTCATCCACTATCTTTTTTAAGTCCTCCCCAAACAGAATATCTCCCTTGAAAGGGAGTACCTCCAGGGTTTTTCTAGAGTCTAGATCCACAGACCAGGATCTCAGCCACAATATCCGGCGAGCCAGGACTGACGTAGTAGAGGCCTTGGCTGCTAGGATACCGGCATCAGAAGTCGCCTCTTTAATATATAGAGAAGCTGTGACAATATATAACAAGTATTGTCTAGCATGGTCAGAGGAGATTTCAGCTTCTAACTCCAAGGCCCATAGCTTTACTTAGTATTGCTAGTCCAGTGCAGTTTTATTGTTGTTTGTAATCATTTCTGCATTGTACATGTGACTGTGTGTGCCGATAGCTGCTGTGTGGTTCCAATTCTGTGTATCTCTCACATATTGCTATCCGTATATTCTGTATATTCTTTTTCTAATTTACTAACTACGCTGGTAACGAGACTTGCGCCCCCTGTGGGACCTCCTGTGCATGTACAATCACATATTGTCCCGGTTGTTAATCCACCATGGGTGGATTCCCTGTCGACTCAGTTACAGCAGTTAAATCAGTCCTTAGTTAAACAAAAGTAAGAATTGGAAAACACCACCACCGGTGGACTCACATGTAACGCGTCTTGTGGTGTCTTCTACTCTGCCTGTCACTACCGTCACCTGCAGCCCATGTAGCTGCAATAGTGGGCCTTTGTGCAGCACCCATGAGGGTGTAAATCGCTTTCAGACAACCCTCCACACGTTTATCCGTAGGCTCTTTTAGAGACGTGACGGTAGTGACAGGTAGAGCTGAGGACACCACCATCCTAGCCACATGTGAGTCCACTGGATGAGGCGTTTCCCAATTCTTAGACAGCTCTGGAGCGAGGGGATAGCGAGCCAGCATCTTCTTTTTAGGCACAAACTTCGTACCCGGGTTTTCCCAGGGTTCCTGACGTATATCCACTAGGTGATCAGAGTGAGGTAAACCTTGTTTAACCACCTTCTGACGCTTGAACCTATCTGGTTTCTTAGGAGGGACGGATGGCTCGGGATCATCCGTAATCTGCAGAATTAACTTAATAGCCTCCAAAAGATCAGGAACATCCACATGTGAACTACCCTCCCCATCAGCCGTATCTGAGTCAGAACCTGTGGGGTCAGTGTAAGTGCCGTCTTCATCAGACGAGGTGTCAGCGACAGCAGTGGATTGTGAGGAAACAAGCGCTCGCTTAGAGGACCTCTTGGACTTAGGCGAGCGTTGGTCAGACTTTTTAGTAGTCAAGGACTGGTTCAACTTCTTTAATTGAGCAGATAAATCGTCCGCCTACGGCGGGTTAGCTGCAGGGACCACATACGGTTGTACCGGCATTGTGGGTCCCATAGGGGGTGTTAGTTTATGAACTAGCGCATGCAGAAGCGTGGAAAAAGCGGCCCACGGTGGGTCAGTATGTGCCTTCCTTTGCCACAGTCCCACTGGGGGGTAAGGAGCCCCCAGAACCAGAACCCACAGCTGCTATATTCTCCTCATATGTGCCTGTGGCTTCAGCAACACCAGCAGTGTGTTCCGCCCCAGAACCCTCAGAAGCAGACATGATATAACTTGCAGTATGAGGTAACACAGTACAATTATCAGCAGCACTATATCCCTAAACCTAAACCCCTGTGCAGTGTAGACAGCACTAGCAGAGATAAAGGAGAGATATGGTGACTAAATCACAAAGAAAAATACGTAGTACAGTATATCTTTGTGAAAATCCTATATTAGATAAAACCTGACGCACCAAGCCCCCTCAGGTTATGGAATATAGCAAGTTGAGTGAAAGACACGAAATGGACACCACTCAGCTATCAAATGCACACACAGAAAGTCACAGTTTGTACAATGCAGAGGTTATTACTGACAATAATACTGCACTGGACTAGCTTACACAGCTATATAACAAGAACTGGATGTATATCACAGGGTAATTGTACTATAAAACCCTGACTAAACGCACTCTTTCTTAACTATCACTGTCTAGAAAGGCAGGTAGAATACTTAAGTGTCATGAAAAGGCACAGCGCTGACAACCAGGCGGCTTTACATAGGAGGATTTGCCCATGCAGTCCCAGGAACAGTGAACTGAGGAATAATGGCGCCGCAGACACTGACAGGGAGTGAGGAAAAGACAGAAATGCAGCTCCAGGGCGGAAACACTTGCTGGAAATGGCGCCCTGGGGCTGGGGGAGGGGCTTCAGGTCTAAGCCTTATCCCCTCTGCTGGCAAAACCACCGGGTACTGTGGGCGATATAAAAACTGGTTTAGAGAGAAAACCTGACCTGCGCCCATACCCTGGTGATCTAGTGGGATCGCCTGTACTGCCACAGTTTCCACCGCCAGCGTGCACGGCCCGCCTCCCACTGACCGCGCCGGATCGCGATAAAGACCGGGTCCCGCAAGCGGGACCCACTTACCACCTCCCGAAGCGCGGCCACGCGATCCTGGAAAGCCCCAGCCGTGTGTGTCTAACGTGAAGAAAACCGGAGCCTCCGCTGTAGGTACCCGGCAACCAGGGCTCGGGAGTGTACAGCGCCGCTGGGGGAGAGATGGAGCTGAGCAGGCAATGTCTACTGACATCCAGCACAATCTGTGCCTCTGCTGCAGCCCTTGTAGTCTTCTTTTTTCCTCAGAAAAAGCTTTTATAGAGCTGCTGTGAGCAGCTCTTCCTGTTACATGCTTGCACTGCAAGCACCAACTACAAACTGAGCTCCTGTGCACGGAGGCGGGGTGATATAGGAGGTGGCGCTATGCATCTTGGGAAGAAGGTCAAAGCTTTTGAGCCTGTTGGTGCTTCGGATCAAGATCCTACTCTACACCCCAATGTCTATCCTTGTGGAGCCCAGTGTACCCCACAGCAGAAATGAGGATGGCACACAGCATGACCACATTGCCACCAGTCATTGCAACAAATGAATTGAAAATGCCGAGGCAGGTATTCTGATGATCCACTGAAATCCATTTTGAAATATGAAATACATGGCTAAAACATAAGAGTTAATAACAGTAGTAAAACAACTTTAATTTCCTAGTAAAAGTCTTCTTTGCAATTAAGCAAACACAAACTGCACCAATATGAGTTTCACAAGTGCTTCCATATGAGTGGGATGGCATATTCCAGTCAGGCCTGAGGCCTGGGACACAGTAGAGGCAGCAGCGGCTGTTGCCTCAGGTACAAGCATGTCAGCACTGAACAGACATTCAGTTTTTTCTGCCTCAGATCTGGCAGCGCAGATTAAGTACTTTTCTATCAGAATCCATCATGAGTATTATAAACACACAATTTGGATTTCACAAGTTACCTATTTATCAATGTGCCATACACAGGTGTAGTACATGTCAAAACTCCCAGTTAATTTACCTTCTGCTTTGTGCCACATTAGCAAAATGGCTCATAACATCAATTCTATTTCTGAAAGCATAATACAGGTTGAGTATCCCATATCCAAATATTCCGAAATACGTAATATTCCGAAAATGCTGAATTTTTTGAGCGAGATAGTGAAACCTTTGTTTTCTGATGGCTCAATATACAGAAACTTTGTTTAATACACAAAGTTATTAAAAATATTGTGTTAAATGACCTTCAGGCTGTGTGTCGAAGGTGTATATGAAACATAAATGCATTCTGTGCTTAGACTTAGGTCCCATCTCCATGATATCTCATTATGGTATGCAATGGGCTAGTCTACCACTGCTATGCAGATGATACACAACGGTACTTGTCCTTTGCTCCGGGCACTGATAACCCAATAGCAACCCTAAATGGCTGTCTAGCTGAACTTCAGGAGTGGATGAGTGCCAGTTGGCTGCGACTGAACACGGTTAAAACAGAGGTCCTTATGATAGGACCGCAACATCAAAGGACAAGACTGCAGCATAGCCAACCAACTCGACTTACAAACCACTGGTCGTGTGCGGAATCTTGGCGTTGTCCTGGGTGGTGGCTTGACACTTAAACAACAGATATCAGCCACAATCAAATCCTCATTCTTTCACCTGAGGAAGATAGCCAGAATCAAGCACTTAACTCCCTCAGATGATCTGCCAAAAGTCATCCATGCATTTCTATCATCTCGATTAGACTACTGTAATGCCCTCTACCTTGGTCTCCCAGCAAAAGAATTGCACCGCTTACAGCTGGTGCAAAACACAGCTGCTAGGCTGTTAACCAACCAGCCCCGTTCTAGCCACATAACACCCATCCTCTACTCCCTTCACTGGCTGCCTGTAAGATGGCGAATCATCTTCAAGATTGGCTTACTGAGCTTCAAAGCACTACATGACCAAGGTCCAAGGTACCTGAAGCAGCTTCTGACCCTATACTGCCCCACTCTATTACTGCGATCTGTAGATTAAGGACTTTTGGCAGTACCTAGAATCTCCCGTATTTCATCTGGGGGTTGAGCTTTTAGTCATGCGGATCCGACTCTATGGAACTCACTTCCCCGCACAGTGCGAGAGGCCCTAACTATAGAATCCTTCAAAAGTAGACTCAAGACTTTCCTTTTCTCTATCGTCCTAGTGGATGCTGGGGTTCCTGAAAGGACCATGGGGAATAGCGGCTCCGCAGGAGACAGGGCACAAAAAGTAAAGCTTTAGGATCAGGTGGTGTGCACTGGCTCCTCCCCCTATGACCCTCCTCCAAGCCTCAGTTAGATTTTTGTGCCCGGCCGAGAAGGGTGCAATCTAGGTGGCTCTCCTAAAGAGCTGCTTAGAAAAGTTTAGCTTAGGTTTTTTATTTTACAGTGAGTCCTGCTGGCAACAGGATCACTGCAACGAGGGACTTAGGGGAGAAGAAGTGAACTCACCTGCGTGCAGGATGGATTGGCTTCTTTGGCTACTGGACATTAGCTCCAGAGGGACGATCACAGGTACAGCCTGGATGGTCACCGGAGCCTCGCCGCCGGCCCCCTTGCAGATGCTGAAACGAGAAGAGGTCCAGAATCGGCGGCAGAAGACTCCTCAGTCTTCTTAAGGTAGCGCACAGCACTGCAGCTGTGCGCCATTTCCTCTCAGCACACTTCACACGGCAGTCACTGAGGGTGCAGGGCGCTGGGAGGGGGGCGCCCTGGGAGGCAAATGAAAACCTTTTTTGGCTAAAAATACCTCACATATAGCCTCCGGGGGCTATATGGAGATATTTAACCCCTGCCAGAATCCATTAAAGAGCGGGAGACGAGCCCGCCGAAAAAGGGGCGGGGCCTATCTCCTCAGCACACAGCGCCATTTTCCCTCACAGAAAGGCTGGAGGGAAGGCTCCCAGGCTCTCCCCTGCACTGCACTACAGAAACAGGGTTAAAACAGAGAGGGGGGGCACTAATTTGGCGTTAGAAATATATAAAAGATGCTATAAGGGAAAACACTTATATAAGGTTGTCCCTATATAATTATAGCGTTTTTGGTGTGTGCTGGCAAACTCTCCCTCTGTCTCTCCAAAGGGCTAGTGGGTCCTGTCCTCTATCAGAGCATTCCCTGTGTGTGTGCTGTGTGTCGGTACGTGTGTGTCGACATGTATGAGGACGATGTTGGTGAGGAGGCGGAGCAATTGCCTGTAATGGTGATGTCACTCTCTAGGGAGTCGACACCGGAATGGATGGCTTATTAGGGAATTACGTGATAATGTCAACACGCTGCAAGGTCGGTTGACGACATGAGACGGCCGACAAACAATTAGTACCGGTCCAGACGTCTCAGAAACACCGTCAGGGGTTTTAAAACGCCCGTTTACTTTAGTCGGTCGACACAGACACGGACACTGAATCCAGTGTCGACGGTGAATAAACAAACGTATTCCTTATTAGGGCCACACGTTAAGGGCAATGAAGGAGGTGTTACATATTTCTGATACTACAAGTACCACAAAAGAGGGTATTATGTGGGATGTGAAAAAACTACCGTAGTTTTTCCTGAATCAGATAAATTAAATGAAGTGTGTGATGATGCGTGGGTTCCCCCCGATAGAAAATTATGGGCGGTATACCCTTTCCCGCCAGAAGTTAGGGCGCGTTGGGAAACACCCCTTAGGGTGGATAAGGCGCTCACACGCTTATCAAAACAAGTGGCGGTACCGTCTATAGATAGGGCCGTCCTCAAGGAGCCAGCTGACAGGAGGCTGGAAAATATCATAAAAAGTATATACACACATACTGGTGTTATACTGCGACCAGCGATCGCCTCAGCCTGGATGTGCAGAGCTGGGGTGGCTTGGTCGGATTCCCTGACTAAAAATATTGATACCCTTGACAGGGACAGTATTTTATTGACTATAGAGCATTTAAAGGATGCATTTTCTATATATGCGAGATGCACAGAGGGATATTTGCACTCTGGCATCAAGAGTAAGTGCGATGTCCATATCTGCCAGAAGATGTTTATGGACACGACAGTGGTCAGGTGATGCAGATTCCAAACGGCACAAAGGTGTATTGCCGTATAAAGGAAGAGGAGTTATTTGGGGTCGGTCCATCGGACCTGGTGGCCACGGCAACTGCTGGAAAATCCACCGTTTTTACCCTAAGTCACATCTCTGCAGAAAAAGACACCGTCTTTTCAGCCTCAGTCCTTTCGTCCCTATAAGAGTCATATCTGCCCAGGGATAGAGGAAAGGGAAGAAGACTGCAGCAGGCAGCCCATTCCCAGGAACAGAAGCGTTCCACCGCTTCTGCCAAGCTCTCAGCATGACGCTGGGACCGTACAGGACCCCTGGATCCTACATGTAATATCCCAGGGGTACAGATTGGAATGTCGAGACGTTTCCCCTTCGCAGGCTCCTGAAGTCTGGTTTACCAAGGTCTCCCTCCGACAAGGAGGCAGTATGGGAAACAATTCACAAGCTGTATTCCCAGCAGGTGATAATCAAATTACCCCTCCTACAACAAGAAAAGGGGTATTATTCCACATTATATTGTGGTACTGAAGCCAGAAGGCTAGGTGAGACCTATTCTAAATCTAAAAAAATTTGAACACTTACAAAGGTTCAAATCAAGATGGAGTCACTCAGAGCAGTGATAACGAACCAGGAAGAAGGGGACTATATAGTGTCCCGAGACATCAGGGATGCTTACCTCCATGTCCAAAATTTGCCCTTCTCACTAAGGGTACCTCAGGTTCGTGGTACAGAACTGTCACTATCAGTTTCAGACGCTGCCGTTTGGATTGTCCACGGCACCCCGGGTCTTTACCAAGGTAATGGCCGAAATGATGATTCTTCTTCGAAGAAAAGGCGTCTTAATTATCCCTTACTTGGACGATCTCCTGATAAGGGCAAAGTCCAGGGAACAGTTGGAGGTCGGAGTAGCACTATCTCGGATACTGCTACAACAGCACGGGTGGATTCTAAATATTCCAAAATCGCAGCTGATCCCGACGACAAGTCTGCTGTGCCTAGGGATGATTCTGGACACAGTCCAGAAAAAGGTGTTTCTCCCGGAAGAGAAAGCCAGGGAGTTATCCGAGCTAGTCAGGAACCTCCTAAAATCAGTGCATCATTGCACAAGGGTCCTGGTAAAGATGGTGACTTCCTACGAAGCAATTCCATTCGGCAGATTTCACGCAAGAATTTTTCAGTGGGATCTGCTGGACAAATGGTCCGGATCGCATCTTCAGATGCATCAGCGGATAACCCTATATCCAAGGACAAGGGTGTCTCTCCTGTGGTGGTTACAGAGTGCTCATCTTCTAGAGGGCCGCAGATTCGGCATTCAGGATTGGATGCTGGTGACCACAGAGGCCAGCCCGAGAGGCTGGGGAGCAGTCACACAAGGAAAAAATTTCCAGGGAGTGTGATCAAGTCTGGAGACTTTTCTCCACATAAATATACTGGAGCTAAGGGTAAATTTATAATACTCTAAGCTTAGCAAGACCTCTGCTTCAAGGTCAGCCGGTATTGATCCAGTGGGAAAAACATCACGGCAGTCGCCCACGTAAATAGACAGGGCGGCACAAGAAGCAGGAGGGCAATGGCAAAAACTGCAAGGACTTTTCGCTGGGCGGAAAATCATGTGATAGCACTGTCAGCAGTGTTTCATTCCGGGAATGGAAACTGGGAAGCAGACTTCCTCAGCAGGCACGACCTCCACCCGGCAGAGTGGAAACTTCATCGGGAAGTTTTCCACATGATTGTAAACCGTTGGGAAATACCAAAGGTGGACATGATGGCGTCCCGTCTGAACAAAAAACGGGACAGGTATTGCGCCAGGTTAAGAGACCCTCAGGCAATAGCTGTGGACGTTCTGGTAACACCATGGATGTACCAGTCGGTGTATGTGTTCCATCCTCTGCTTCTCATACCTAAGGTACTGAGACTTATAAGATGTAGAGGAGTAAGAACTATACTCATGGCTCCGGATTGGCCAAGAAGGACTTGGTACCCGGAACTTCAAGAGATGCTCACAGAGGACTTATGGCCTCTGCCGCTAAGAAGGGACTTGTTTCAGCAAGTACCATGTCTGTTCCAAGACTTACCGCAGCTGCGTTTGACGGCATGGCGGTGGAACGCCGGATCCTAAGGGAAAAAGGCATTCCGGAAGAGGTCATTCCTACCCTGGTCAAAGCCAGAAAGGAGGTGACCGCACAACATTATCACCACATGTGGCAAAAATATGTTGCGTGGTGTGAGGCCAGAAAGGCCCCACGAAGAAATTTCAACTCGGTCGATTCCTGCATTTCCTGCAAACAGGAGTGTCTATGGGCCTCAAATTGGGGTCCATTAAGGTTCAAATTTCGGCCCTGTCGATTTTCTTCCAGAAAGAAGTGGCTTCAGTTCCTGAAGTCCAGAAGTTTGTCAAGGGAGTATTGCATATACAACCCCCTTTTGTGCCTCCAGTGGCACTGTGGGATCTCAACGTAGTTCTGGGATTCCTCAAATCACATTGGTTTAAAACCAGTCAAATCTGTGGATTTGAAGCATCTCACATGAAAAGTGACCATGCTCTTGGCCCTGGCCTGGACCAGGCGAGTGTCAAATTGGTGGGTTTTTTCTCAAAAAAGCCCATATCTGGTTGTCCATTTGGACAGGGCAGAGCTGCGGACTCGTCCCCAGTTCTCTCCCTAAGGTGGTGTCAGTGTTTCACCTGAACCAGCTTATTTTGGTGCCTTGCGCCTACTAGGGACTTGGAGGACTCCAGGTTGCTAGATGTTGTCAGGGCCCTGTAAATATAGGTTCCAGGACGGCTGGAGTCAGGAAAACTGACTTGCTGTTATCCTGTATGCACCCAACAAACTGGGTGCTCTTGCTTCTAAGCAGACTATTGCTAGTTGGATGTGTAATACAATTCAGCTTGCACATTCTGTGGCAGGCCTGCCACAGCCAAAATATGTAAATGCCCATTCCACAAGGAAGGTGGGCTTATCTTGGGCGGCTGCCCGAGGGGTCTCGGCTTTACAACTTTGCCGAGCGGCTATTTAGTCAGGGGCAAACACGTTGGTAAAATCCTACAAATTTGATACCCTGGCTAAGGAGGCCCTGGAGTTCTCTCATTCGGTGCTGCAGAGTCATCCGCACTCTCCCGCCCGTTTGGGAGCTTTGGTATTATCCCCATGGTCCTTTCAGGAACCCCAGCATCCACTAGGACGATAGAGAAAATAAGAATTTACTTACCGATAATTCTATTTCTCGGAGTCCGTAGTGGATGCTGGGCGCCCATCCCAAGTGCGGATTATCTGCAATACTTGTACATAGTTACAAAAATCGGGTTATTATTGTTGTGAGCCATCTTTTCAGAGGCTCCGCTGTTATCATACTGTTAACTGGGTTCAGATCACAGGTTGTACAGTGTGATTGGTGTGGCTGGTATGAGTCTTACCCGGGATTCAAAATCCTTCCTTATTGTGTACGCTCGTCCGGGCACAGTATCCTAACTGAGGCTTGGAGGAGGGTCATAGGGGGAGGAGCCAGTGCACACCACCTGATCCTAAAGCTTTACTTTTTGTGCCCTGTCTCCTGCGGAGCCGCTATTCCCCATGGTCCTTTCAGGAACCCCAGCATCCACTACGGACTCCGAGAAATAGAATTATCGGTAAGTAAATTCTTATTTTTACTCAAGCATTCCCATAATTGTCCCTTTAGTATCTTCATGCTTCTGTATTTTAAGAAAAGCTGTCCTGTACTTCATTATTTTCTGTACTGTACTATATTATGCTATGTATCTGTTAAGTTCCTTGAGTCCTATTGGAAAAAGAGCGCTATATAAATAAAATTATTATTATTATTATAATTATTCCAAAATACGGAAAAATCCGATATCCAAAATACTTCTGGTCCCAAGCATTTTGGATATGGTATACTCAACCTACGTACATTCCCAATAATACAACTGAGAGAATGGTACTATGCATGTCAGATGAATGAAGTATGCAGTATGTATGTACTGGCTTTCTACATGGTATCATCTTTGTCTAGCAGAGAACTGTATGCGATTGATAGTTACCTCCACAAACATGCATTAGGAAGTTAAGCTTTCTTGGTCACTGAAACTCCTGCCAATTGCACCGCAACCTTTCTTTCAAATGCATTTGTCACAAAGTCTTCTCATGCATCCATGCTACCTATAATTATGTGCAACGGAGGCATTTCAGCAGTTGTATACATGACCAGTATCATGCTGATATCATTTTTTTAATTCCTTCCCTATAGGCAGCTTGTTTTTCAGCCTTGTATTGAGCTAATTTTTGGTACTTTTTGGGTTGGTAATATTCTGCCATCAATGTCAGTAATTATTCTGTGCAGCAGTATTCAGAAGAAGACTGAAATACACAGTAGTTTCCAGGGGGTGGGGTGCTATGTTTTTATTTATTTTTCTTTTATTTGCATCCCCAATTTCTATAAAAGAGCCCTTCTGTTTGAAAGTAGGAACTCACCTCTTCAAGTGAGTGTGATCCCATATCTGTAGGAGCCATAATGAGAGATAGTGGGTTGTTGTTTTTTTTGTTGGAGCCAGAACTCATTCCTCCTTGTGCTGGGGGCTTGGAAATAAAGGTGATGGTAAAAGTGGTGATAAACTGGAGGAAGATGGGAAGTAAAAAGTGGAATTAAAAGTGTTGCTAATGTCAAAAAAACTACATAGCAATTACAGAAAATGATTACTCATTCATGTGTGCAAACATGGTGAAAACATACAAACACCACCAAGATATTGTTCTGTAAAGCTATAAAACTCCCACTTGACAAAGCTGTACGTGAAGACTTTGTTTCATATATAAGTGCATTTGATACCAGCTATAGCCTACACTATCACATCTACTGTTGGTGACCATGCTGGGGTGCCCCATTTACCTCCTGTCCTTTCACAGTCACGCAGAAAGCCTCTGGCTCCCACATCGATACTCATCTCTTGCTGCTGTGAACATCCATTATTGGCTACCGGTTTTCCTATTTAAAACAGTGGACAATCACTAACGTAAGAGATGACGATACAGATAATTACAGACTCCTGACAACTGCATCTGCAAAACTCAATGTCAATTCTGCTGTTTCTAGTCTCTTTTTTTTTTTTTTTTTTTTTTTTTATGTACAATTCCTAAAGCTTTTATTTTTTTAATTTGGAATATATATCCTGAACATTTTGTCTTTATCACAGAGGCAATGGGAAACTGGCATCCTGGACCTGTATATTTGGCTTTATTGTGATGATGTCCTTAGACGTTGGGCTGAGCTGAGCACTGCAGCGCAAACGGACTTAAACGACCGGAAGAGGCGCTGGGCGCTACATCTCAAATGTTTACAGTTTTTGAAAAATGCTAGCTTTTATAAATGAATGATTCCTTGGTGTATTTATCTGATATTTTGCATGCTGATGATTTGGAGATAATTAAGAAATGATCTTTGCAGAAATGGATGTGGGGTTATGTGGCCGGCATAGACGATGGAAGCGGTGAATTAATGTGCAGCATTAGGTGCTATCTGTGTGGTGGGTTGTTTGGGATGATACAGAGAATAGTGCATTGCCTGCTAACATGGAATGGAATCTGAATGGGACATGTTCTGTTTTAGCCTCAGGAAATGCTTTACTTTGCTTAACAAAATCAGTACTAGAAAACTGAATGAATACACACGTGTCTTACTGTATAAAGAAAACATTTATATGCCTCTGTTATTCTGCTGTTAGTTACAAGGTAAATAAATATTTCTATATATTGCAGTGTTATACCTTTATTTTTAATGTAGGTCATTTGGTTGGTATTTTGTTTCTCTTTTAATATTATTTTATGAATCACTCTCAAGATGGTTAGACTCATTGGTGATGTATCGTTGGAAGACTGCTGGCTGGATAATTTTACTATAGTCCTTGAATGCCCCAAACACACGTGTTGCTGCGGTTACTTCATGAACTTGTGATTGAAACCAATTTAACACTTTGCTGACTGTTTAGTCTTAAGACAGTTAATTGGTTGGTTGACTGCTCACAGGACCTGTCATACTGTTGCAAAGGGTCATAATGCACAATCTATACTTCTTTTGCGCTCTTAGCATCACTGTTACCTATTAACACGATTGCCATGTAATACAGCACCGAATTCTCATCACATTATAAAGTCTCAATATAGTCCTGCTCCTTGCTTATTGTTGCTGTCTTCTGCTACTGACACATTGTAACCTCTGCTATAACTGGCTGCTGCTGCTGCTATTTCTGAATCAAGTGTACCATGGGCAGGCAGCATTTATAATCACTAGCCACTCTTTCAATCTCCACCTAGTAGGTGCCCCATGCAGCAGCTGAACAAGGTAGACATGTAACCACAGGGAACCCTAACAATACACAGCTCCTTCCAGGAAACTGCTGCTTTTATCATGTAGACATTAAACCTATAACAGTGATCATAAAATTGGGATTTATAGAGATGGGGATAAAACCATTATGTGGCATAAGAAATTTATCTTAAAGAACACATTCAGACATAAGTGACCCCCTTGACCAAGAGAAAAAAGTTTGTTACTCATTCTGTGTGAAACTACTGCAATTGTGTCCAGCCAGTATGCTGGGGTGGTCTTCAGGTTGCCGGCGGCCAGGCTTCCAACGACAACCATACCGGCACCGGAATCCCGACTGCCGGCATACCGACAACTTCTCTCCCTCTTGGGGGTCCACGACCCCCCTGGAGGGAGAATTAGATAGCGTGCCACCGTGCCCACAGCGTGGCGAGCGCAGCAGGCCCGCAAGGGGCTCATTTGCGCTTGCCCAGCTGTCGGTATGCCGGCGGTCGGGATTCCGGCGCCGGTATGCTGGTTGCCGAGAGCCCGGCTGCCGGCAACACATACTACACCCAGTATGTTGATATACTTGATCCAAAAGTCAACATTTATTCCTGGTTGAATAACTTACATTTAGGTAATTGGGGTATTTAACACGGGAGAAATCTGTGATATCGCCTATGTTAAATCAACATACCACTGAATACGTAGGGGCCCATTTATCAATGAGCGATAAAACATGTTGGTAATGATAAATGGTGCTCCAGCCAATAAGCTGGATCATGAGCAGATTTATGTAGCGGATAGTGGAAAACGGAAATTTAAAATCTATTAACAAAGAACAATTTGCATGAGATGGAAAATCTTGAGAATGTAGTATATGGGGAGAGGGTCAATAAAAGCAACTGTCCTGGGACAAACACTAATTCATTTTCTTTTGGTGATGACGTTAAAAAAATGGGATAGTGAGATTAAATATGGAAACCGCTTTAGGAATACTAGTCGGGAGAAAGTTGCGTATCAGAAGGCAGCTGCTAAAAAAATAAATCTATAATAAGGGAGTAAATGACCCCCAAAAATGAGTTTAATTTATTGCTCATACCGATATGGCCTCAGTTTTGTGTAACTGTGTATTAAAATAAGAATAAGTGTCTGATTCTGAGTTGGACGCTGCAGCGACCGTGTGTGTATGTTTTGCTGATATTACTTCTGCGACTTTATGCACATACTGCTACACGCCCTTCCCTGGTGCATCTGAATGAGACGCCCGCTGTGCATGGACTGAGACGCCCCCGCTGTGCATGTACCGAGTGAGACGCCCCGCTGTTCAGGTACTGAGTGAGACGCCCCGCTGTGCACGTATTTAGGCCCTCATTCCGAGTTGAGGGCCTAAATGCCACCCACGGGGGAGTGTGTTTTCGCTTTGCAAGTGTGCGATCGCACGTGCAGCCGAGCGGTACAATTTTTTTTTTTTGGCAGTTTTTGAGTAGGTCTGAACTTACTCAGCCCTTACGATCACTTCAGCCTGTCCTGTCCTGGAATTGACGTCAGACACCCGCCCTGCAAACGCCTGGACATGCCTGCGTTTTCCCTACCACTCCCAGAAAACGGTCAGTTGACACCCATAAACGCCCTCTTCCTGTCAATCTCCTTGCGATCGGCTGTGTGAATGGATTCGTCGCTAGAAGCAGTGCACAGCAACAATGCTCTTTGTACCCGTATGACGCGCGTGCCCATTACGACTCATGCGCAGTTTGGGTGTTTTTTTTACCTAATCGCTGCCCTGTGAAAATCGGCAGCAAGCGATCATCTCGGAATGACATCCTGCTGTGCACGTACAGAGTGAGACGCCCCGCCGTGCACGTACAGAGTGAGACGCCCCGCCGTGCACGTACAGAGTGAGACGCCCCGGACATTTGTACCATTACCCCCCGCTTCTTTTACTGCCCGCACGCCCGGTGGGGATGCCAGCAGGGGGAGTAGGCCGGACCTGAGGCCCCTCCCCTTCAGCCCCAGGGCGCCATTTCTGCAATGTTCCCGCCCTGGAGCTGCATATCTCTCCCTCACTCCTGATAAGCAGCCATTACAGGTTGAGCTGAGCTGTTTCTAGGACTGCTGGGGCAAATCCTCCTCTGTGGAACCGCCTGACTGCCAGTGCTGTGCTTCATACAGGACACTAGAGTATTCTACCTGTCACTGCGACTGTGCTAGTTAAGAAAGAGTGCATACTGTCAGAGTTGTGTGGTACAAACACCCTGTGATATACATCCAGTGCTTACTGTGTTTGTTATATCTATTATTATCACATATAGCCATACTGAGTATTACTTTGTATTTCTAGTCTAGTGCAGTTTATGGTACATCATTTCTGCATGGTACGTTTGTGACTATATACGTGTGTGTGCATGTAGCCAGAGGCGGAACTACCGCCAGTGCAACCAGTGCGTTGCACTGGGGCCCGCCACTGTCCCGGGGCCCAAAGCATGTAATGAGTCAAACTGACTCATTACATTCCACTGTGTGCTGTGGGCAACCGCTGCCCGCAGCACACAGCCGCCCGCAGGACACAGGAGAGGAGCGCAGCGGTCACGGGGGTAAAGAGAAGGAGGGAGGTGGAGGAGGGAGCCGCAGCAGTGCTTTGTTACTGGTTGAGGCGCTGCTGCTGCTGTCCCTCTGCTTCACTATAGGCTGTCTTACGCTGCTGTGAAGCGCATCCCAGCCATTCACAGCGGCGGAGAACAGCCTATAGTGAAGCAGAGGGACAGCAGCAGCAGCGCCTCCACCAATAACACAGCGCTGCTGCGGCTCCCTCCTCCACCTCCCTCCTCCTCCTTCTCTCCTGCTCGGGAATCGTGATCCATCTCTGCCAGAAGCTGCACCGAGGAGCCTGAGCCAGCGGAGAGGGTAAGTATAATTAATTCATTCTTTTCTCTTTCTTTCTTTCTTTCTTTTCATGTGTAAAAAGGGGGACTGTCTGCCATGATGTGTAAAAAGGGTGAATCTGCCTGCCACAATGTGTAAAAAGGGGGAATCTGCCTGCCGTGATGTGTAAAAAGGGGACGCTGTCTGCCGCAATGTGTAAAAAGGGGGAATCTGCTTGCCGTAATGTGTAAAAAGGGGGGCGCTGTCTGCCGTAATGTGTAACAAGGGGACGCTGTCTGCCGTAATGTGTAACAAGGGGACGCTGTCTGCCGTTATCTGTAAAAAGGGCACGCTGTCTGCCGTTATGTGTAACAAGGGCACGCTGTCTGCCGTTATGTGTAAAAAGGGGACGCTGTCTGCCGTAATGTGTAAAAAGAGGAATCTGTCCGCCGTAAGGTGTAAAGGGTCTCTACCTGGTGTAGTGGTGCTACTGTGCAGCGTAATTTGAATAATGGAGACTACTGTGCACCGTTTTATGAATTGGTATTATTTTGTGGCCACACCCCTTCCCCACGAAGCCACGCCACTATGTATTTTTGTGCGCGCCTACGGCGCGCACTGCCCCTGTTTTGCATGCAGGGGTGGGGCTCCGATGCCGTTTCTTGCACACAGTGCTAAAATGTCTAGTTACGGCACTGTTGCTAGGTATCCATTTCTCTGGCCCTGAGCAGGTCCCCCTCACCAGATCCTCTCCAGGGGTGAGGGGGTGGACTTGGATGGGATGGGGGGGCAAAGCATTTTGTCGCACCTGGGCCCACCGCTCGCTAGTTCCGCCACTGCATGTAACTGCTGCGTGGTTGCCTTATTGCAGGGTATTTCACTCAGCGTGCTATTCCTATATTACTATACCTGTGGGGGCCAAGTGTTTCAGGTTTTTCTCTGATAATATAGGTTTGTCTCACAAGATATACTACTGGAGTATTTTTTACTTGTGAAGTATAGTCACCATATATTTTATTCCTATTGAACCCTCGGTCTGTGCCAGCTTCGGCTGTTATTGTGAGAGTTCTTATTAGGTATAGTGCTGCTAAATATAAAATAAATGTTTGTGCCGAGTTGCCCATTACTGTGCGCATTGTTATGTCTGCTACACGTGGCAATGACGTTGGGGCCCAGAGGCGTATCTAGCACGGGGCGAGCAGGGCACGTGCCTTGGGCGCCGTGGAAGCCCCAACAGAGGGGGCACCACCGGCACGGCCCGCTCGCCCCATGCGACAGGGATTCCGCCGGTGCTACCTGCGGCATTCTCCCTGTCTCCCCGGCTGCTGTGCCTGTCACACTGGACAGGCAGCGGCAGCCAGGAGCCTCCCCTCCTCCCTGCACATTGTACAGTGCGCGATCGCAACCTCGGAGGTACGCGCGGCCGCGGTGAGCTGGGTTAAACAGGTAAGCGGGCTTTACAGTTTTTATAGATGTTTATAGTTTTCTGTCGGGAGAGGGGAGGGGGCTGCGGGACAGTGTGTGTGTGTGTGTGTGTGTGTTAATTGTGAGTGTTAATTGTGTGTGTGTGTGTGTGTGTGTGTGGGACAGTGTGAGTGTGTGTTAATTGTGTGTGTGTGGGACAGTGTGAGTGTGTGTTAATTGTGTGTGTGACAGTGTGCGTGTGTGTTAATTGTGTGTGTGTGTGACATTGTGCGTGTGTTAATTGTGTGTGTGTGTGTGTGTGTGTGTGTGTGTGTGTGGGACAGTGTGAGTGTGTGTTAATTGTCCCGGCGGTGATTGGCGTCTGCAGTGTGCGCCCCCCCATCCTCCTCCGCCGCTGACAGGAGCGGTGTTGTGCGGCTCTCCCCCTCCTCCTCCGGCTCCGTCCTCCCGCTGACAGGAGCGGCGGTGTGCGGCTCTCCCCCTCCTCCGCCGCCTTCCTCCTCCCGGCGTGGCCCTGCAGTGTGTGCGGCTCTCCCCAGCAGCAGGTTAGTCTCTCTCTCTCCTCCTGTGGATTGAAGTTTGTAAGTATAATTTTCATTTTTACAGGTGCCCCTATTAGATTCTATTGGACAGGTGGACGTGACCGGCGTGGGATGTAGGTAAGTAATCTGTCTCTCATTTTTACAGGTACCCCTATTGGATTCTACTGGACGAGTGGACGTGACCGGCGTGGGATGTAGGTAAGTATGTGTGAGTGTGTCAGTGTGTTTTAATACATTTTTACTGTCATAGTGTGTGAGTTGTGTTTTTATTTGGGTATTTTTTCTGTTGTAGAACTACAGGTACCAGCGGGCCCGTTATTTCCCCGCATGCTGGTACTTTAGGTTCTCCAAGTACCAGCAAGCGGGGGAGGCTTGCTGGGCCTTGTAGTTCCACAACAAAAAACAATGGCCCTCATTCCGAGTTGTTTGCTCGCAAGCTGATTTTAGCAGCTTTGCACACGCTAAGCTGCCGCCTACTGGGAGTGAATCTTAGCATAGAAAAATTGCGAACGAAAGATTAGCAGAATTGCGAATAGACACTTCTTAGCAGTTTCTGAGTAGCTCCACACTTACTCGGCAACTGCGATCAGTTCAGTCAGTTTCGTTCCTGGTTTGACGTCACAAACACACCCAGCGTTCGCCCAGACACTCCCCCGTTTCTTCAGACACTCCCGCGTTTTTCCCAGAAACGGCAGCATTTTTTAACACACACCCATAAAACGGCCAGTTTCCGCCCAGAAACACCCACTTCCTGACAATCACATTACGATCACCAGAACGAAGAAAAAAACCTCGTAATGAGTAAAATTCCTAACTGCATAGCAAATTTACTTGGCGCAGTCGCAGTGCGAACATTGCGCATGTGCAATTAGCGGAAAATGGCTGCGATGCGAAGAAAATTACAGAGCGAACAACTCGGAATGACCACCAATATTCTTTTTTTTTATTACATGGCTATCAGCCTCCCATCGACCGCCCACGGATGGGGGGGACAGCCTTGGGCTTCACCCCTGGCCCTTGGGTGCCTGGAGGGGGGGTGACCCCTTGATTTAAGGGGACCCCACTCCTCCAGGGAACCCCGGCCAGTGGTGACCTGTTGGGGGTAATGCCACGGCCGCAGGGACCTACATAAATGTGTCCCCCGGCTGTGGCATTATGCCCCTGGCTAGTGGAGCCTGGTGCTGGTTTTAAAAATACGGGGGACCCCTACATCTTTTGTACCCCGTATTTTTGGAACCAGGACCGGACTAAGAGCCCAGTGCTGGTTGTCTAAATACGGGGAACCCCTGTCCAATTTTTTCCCAGTGTTTAAACAACCAGGACCGGCTCAAAGATCCCGAGGCTGGTTATACTTAGGAGGGGGGACCTCACACTTTTTTACACTTTGTAACCCATTCAGACCCTTCTCCATTAAGATAATGGAAGCCCTGGACAACAAAATTGCATTCATGTCCTCCTCCCACTCCCTTCCCAGTCCCAAACACTAATTATTATTTTTTTCTATAAAAATGTACAATATATCACAAGTATGATGAGCAGGCGGGCATTGGCGGCATCGGACTGAGATGCAAATTAGTGGCGGAGGGCTGGGTCAGTTGATGGTGGGCGGGTTTGTAAGCCATTGGTGGTGGCAGCGAGCATCGGCTTAGAGGCAGTGGCAGGCATTGGCTCGGTGGCGGTAGGGGTCATCGACAGGATTCGGCGGACATTACGGCTGTAGTCTCTCACCAGCCACTGACCTCACCGCATGCCACTGGTGTGTGGGACAGTGTGCGTGTGTGTGGGACAGTGTGTGTGTTAATTGTGTGTGTGTGTGTGTGTGTGTAAATGTTTGCAGTCCAGTGTGTGTGGGGGAGGGGAAAGTATGAGAATGTGTGTGTGTAGTCTAAGTGGGTGTGTGTGGGGTTTGGGGGTGGCCAGTCTGTGTGTGTGTAATCTACAGCGTGTGTGTAAGGGGATGGGGCAGTGTTTGTGTGTGGGCGGGATGTACTAATGGCCATTTACCGAAGAGGGATATGTATTAAACCACGGGCACTGAGATGCCCTTCTCACTCACCATCCAGCTGGGTGGGCGAGCCGGGCAGGTGGAAAGTCAGCAGCAGGGGCAGCATGCCGGATGTACATACTTGAGGCAGCTGGATATTCAACAGTGCTGAAAGCCTCTGGAGCCCGCACCCCCGGAGCTGCAGTACACCGGCAGAGGACACCCATCCCCCGAACCCTGCGTAGCCCAAAGCCGGAGATCGGCAGCATGTTGAACGCGGAAGCAGAAGCAGCTTGTTGCCGGTCAACATGCTGCCGATCTCCGGCTTTGGGCTCCGCACCTTACAGTCCGCACCCTCGGCTGCTGATATCCGGCATGCTGCTGGCTGTCCCCTGCCCGGCTTGGCCACACAGCTGTATGGTGAGAAGGGCATCTCAGTTCCCGAGGTTTAACACATATGCCTCAGTAAATAGCCTCTGCGGTAAACGATACTAATGCTTACCGTGGCATTAACAGCGGGGAGGACGGCGCACATCGGGATCCTGTAGCAGGAGAGAAGAACCCCTTCGGAGCGCAGCAGGCCACACTGAAAAGGGTGCATCCCCGGTGCAGTGCTCTGCATCCCGGGTGGCGCCGATTATGTGGAGTGTAGGAGGTGGCAGAAGCGCCGCAGCTTGGGGTGAGAAACCACTGCAGCCCTTCCACTGCTAAACTCTGCAATTAGTCTATTAAGAGGGTAGGCTCCCCTCACCACAGTGCCCCGCAGGATTAGTTAATTAAGGGGGTAGGATCCCCTCTCTCTATAATGTAAATTTTGGCTCATACCATATGCTGTAATGTGAATTTTGGCTCATACCGTGTGCTATAATGTGAATTTCGGCTCATACCATGTGGGGTAATGTGAATTTCAGCTCATACCGTGTGGGGTAATGTGAATTTCGGCTCATACCGTGTGGGGTAATGTGAATTTCGGCTCATACCGTGTGCTGTAATGTGAATTTCGGCTCATACCGTGTGCTATAATGTGAATTTCGGCTCATGCCATGTGGGGTAATGTGAATTTCGGCTCATACTGTGTGCTATAATGTGAATTTCGGCTCATACCATGTGGGGTAATGTGAATTTTGGCTCATACCGTGTGCTATAATGTGAAAGGGGCACCAGTACTAGATAGTATAAGGGGTCCTACTACACTGAAGGACATGCCCCTTTTGAGTGACCACGCCCCTTTTCCGGAGCTGTCTACACTCTTTCATTCCGCCTTCCAAAATTCAACCTCGACCATTGCACCTACATCTATACATACACACCCTGACATCTTTATATACAGTGACACTGGTGGCGTCTGCACATGCTTTCCTTTTGTATTTTTTTTTTTATTTGTTTTTTTTTGGGGGGGTGGGGGGGGCACCATTATTGATCTTGCCCTGGGCTCCAAAAACCCTAGCTACGCCTCTGTTGGGGTCTCTCCCAGACTGCGTATTAGTGAGGCCACTGACGGAATGGAGGATAATTTAGCAGCTGAGAGTTCAGGTTCAGGGGCTTCCTTGCCCCCCAGTGGGTCGGTAGCACTCGGGGTATCACAAGAACCACCTTAGGCTACATTTTCTACATTGTTAAACACGCTTGTTACTAAATTGATGCCCCCTGTGAAACCACCTGTGCCGTTACCACAGATTATGGTCCCCCCACTGTGAACCCGCCATGGGCGGATCAGCTTTCCACTCAGTTACAGCATTTGAACCGATCCATGTCCAAATCTAAGGGTCACTCTCGCCCACATAAGACTAAGTCATCTTCTAAACGGGCCATTACCTCCTCCCGATCTGCGGCCTTTACTGACACGGTGCTTATACTGACCCCTCGGACTCTGACGCTGATGTTTCAGATGGGGGGGGGGAATCGTCCGTGGATGTCTCGGATTTGATAGAGGCGATACGGCTCATTCTTCAGGTGGCTGATGATTCTGAGCTTGAGACTGTCTCCAAGAAACCTGATAGGTTTAAGCATAAGAAGGTGGTTAAGCAGGTCCTACCCTCAGAGCCGGCCCTAACCAATATGATGCCCTAGGCAAGATTTTGGCTGGTGCCCCCTAGCACCACCGCTGGTTCCGCCTCTGACCTTGTACACCCTATATTATAAATAGGAAAAGTTTGCACATTTGGCGCACAGCCCAAAAAGGGGTGTGTTTTTGCTGGCAAGGGGCATGGCCACACAATATCCCCAATTTCAATTACGCCACACAGTACTGCAACTTTATTCACATATGATCATGCGATAGTGTCCATAATTCATATTACATCCCACAGTAGTATCACTTTACCTTATAAACATTACTCCTCACAGTAGAGCCCCTTATTCACATTACATCACGCTGAATTGCTCCTTATTCACATTACACCACACCCTATTGCTCTTTATTCACATTAGACGACACAGTAGTGCCCTTTCTATACGCAACGCCACATAGTAGAGCACCTTATACACATAATGCCACACATTAGTAATGCATTTACACACAATCCACACAGTATGACATACATTATTACACATATGACATACATTATTAATGTCCCTATAAACATAATGCGCCTTACACATTATGCCAACCTTTATTAATGCCCTTTTAGACATAATGTCCCTTACACATATGCCGCACATTATTAATGACCTTATACACATAATGACACACATAGTGCCCCTTACACATTTGCTGCACATTATAGTGTCCCTATACACATAATGACACACATACAGTAGTACCCTGTTACACATATGCCGCACATTATTAATGCCCTTATACACATAATGACACACATAGTGCCCCTTACACATATGTTGCACATTATTAATGCATTTTTACATGACACACATAATGCTCCTTACACATATTCCGAACACTACTGCACAACCAACCCACTCACATGCACACAGCACTCACACTGCCACTAACACTGTGACCTCTGCCTCTGCTTGGATACAGATGTGTCCTCATAAATATAACCTTTTTTTTTTTTTTTTAAATACATCTTACTTGCATTGCTATGTGGCTAGGATACACAAGCAGCTTCTGCTGATTAAAATGATATGCAGCATGTCTATATACTGTGTGAGACTGTGGCTGTATCTGCATATGAAATGCTACACAGAATATAGGCATGCCGCATATCATTTTAATCAGCAGAAGCTGCTGATGCCCCTAGGCATATCAAATGCCCTAGGCAATTGCCTAGTTTGCCTATGCCCGGCTCTGCCTACCCTACTCTAAACACCTGAATCCTGGGAAAATCCGGGGACAAAGTTTACACCGAATAAGAGACTGTTGGCTCGCTATCCTCTCTCTGCGGAGGTGTGTAAAAATTGGGAAACCCCTCCGCCTGTAGATTCTCATGTGGCGTGTATGGTTGTTTCTTCTGCCCTACCAGTAACTACCGTCGCCTCTCTGAAGGAACCGACGGATCGTCGGGTGGAGGGCTGTTTAAAAGCGATTTATACCCTGTCTGGGGCTGTTCAAAGGCCAACTATTGCAGCAACTTGGGCTGTTGAGGCGTGGGCTCAGGAACTCGAGGCGGAACTGCCTTCGGATGCTTCTGAGCATGCTCGACAATGTCTCTCATATATTGCCACGGCTTCTCTGTACCTTAAGGAGGCGGCCTCCGATGCCGGGGTGCTCGTGGCCAAGGCTGCTACTGCATCCGTTTTGGCCAGGCGTATCCTTTGGTTGAGATCCTGGTCGGTGGATTTGGATTCCAGAAAAACCCTGGTTGTTCTTCCTTTCAAGGGAGACATTCTCTTTGGAGAAGACCTCTATAAGATTGTGGCTGACCTGGCTACTGCTAAAACAGCCTGCCTACCTAGTACGGCTCCTTCTGCACAGAAGGCTAAAAGTACTTTCCCTCGGCCCTTTTGTACTCCAGGTAAAGCAAAAGGTCAGGCGTACCCAAAGCAAGCCAAGCTCAGACCGAAGCGTGCCTGGGCCGCCCGTCAGCCAGCTTCAAAGACTGATAAGCCTGGCGCATGACGGGGCGGGCCTCCCCCTGGGGGATCCCAGGGTGGGGGGCCGACTTCTAGGTTTTACCCAGGAATGGTTGAAGACCACTTCGGATACCTGGGTGAGGGAAGTCGTTGGTCGAGGTTACGCCATACCCTCAAGAATCGCCCCCCTCATCGATTTTGCCTAACAGATGTGCCTCTGGATCCGGCAAAAGCAAACGTCGAGGTACAGGTGCCTCTGACTCAGAGGGGCGAGGGTTCTATTCACCGCTGTTTCTAGTCCCGAAACCGAACAAGTCCTCGTGGCCCATTCTCAATCTGAAGTCCTTGAACAAGTATGTGCGAATTTCCAAGTTCCGTATGGAAATGCTGCGCTCTATTGTTCTGGCCATGGAGCCTGGGGACTATATGGTCTCCCTGGACATACAGGATGCCTACCTACATATTCCTATTGCGGTATCTCATCAGCAGTACCTGCGGTCTGCAGTGGGCAACCTTCATTACCAATTTCGGGCGTTACCTTTTGGTTTGACAACGGCTCCATGAGTCTTCACCAAGGTTTTGGCGGTCATGACGGCCTCGCTACGCCGTCAAAGGGTCAGGATACTACCATACCTAGACGATTTGTTGATCCTGGCGAGTTCTCCATAACTTCTCCTGTGTCATCTCGATTTGACAATCCAGTGCATGAAAGCCCACGGATGGCTGATCAACTAGAAGAAATCCTCCCTGGTTCAGGCTCGGAGCATGCAACACCTGGGAGCGTTATTGGACACTCACAACCAGCGGTTGTTCCTGTCTCAGGAGAAAGTCCTGAAGCTTCAGGACAAGATCCGATGCTTCCTCTTCCATCCGCAAGTGTCGATTCATTCGGCGATGCAAGTGCTAGGTCTCATGGTGTCGGCTTTCGACATGGTGGAGTATGCTCAATTCCATTCTCGCCCTCTGCAGAAGTTGATTCTGTCCAAGTGGGACGGCCTGCCTCACCAGATCAGATCTCACATGATCTCCCTATCTCCAGAGGTCCGTCTGTCACTGAGCTGGTGGCTTCAGGACCAACGTTGAGCAGGGGCCGTCCCTTCTGGATATCCAACTGGGTCCTGCTGACGACGGATGCCAGTTTGAGAAGTTGGGGCGCGGTGTTGGAACAACACTCTCTCCAGGATTGGTGGGCCGAGGAGGAGTCTCTACTCCCGATAAACATTCTGGAACTGCGGGCAGTGTTCAATACGTTGACAATGGCCCAGCATCTGATACAGAACAGACCTGTTCAAGTACAATCGGACAACGCCACCACGGTGGCGTACATCAATCATCAGGGCGGCACTCGAAGCTGCATGGCAATGAGGGAAGTATCAAGGATTCTTCAGTGGGCAGAACGCCATCTGCCGGCCATATCAGCAGTGTTCATTCCGGGTGTTTTGAACTGGGAGGTGGACTATCTCAGTCGTCACGACGTGCACACCAGGCGGCACTGGTTCTCCGATCTACAGGGCCTCTCGTTGGATCGTTCCCTTCTACTTCCACAACGACCAGACCTCCTCGTTCAGGACCCTTGTATTTACCAGGATTTGGCCCGTCTGGCTTTGAAGGCATGGCTCTTGAAGCTTCCGTCCTGAGGGCCAAGGGTTTTTCTGAGGCGGTCGTTCAAACTACGTTGAAGGCCCGTAAGCCGGCTTCTGCTCGGATATATCATAGGGTCTGGAATGCTTACTTTACTTGGTGTGCATCTCTCTCAATCATGACGTTTTCAAGTTTAGTACGGCCAAACTATTAGCCTTTCTGCAACAAGGCTTGGATTTAGGCCTGCGTCTGGCCTCCCTCAAGGTTCACATCTCGGCCTTGTCGGTTTGATTTCAGAGAAAGATCGCTACCCTACCTAATGTTCATACATTCACTAGTGATGAGCAACAGAAATTTTTCGGGTTTTGGTTTTGGGTTCGGTTCCGCGGCCGTGTTTTGGGTTCGAACGCGTTTTGGCAAAACCTCACGAATTTTTTTTGTCGGATTCGGGTGTGTTTTGGATTCGGGTGTTTTTTTCAAAAAACCCTAAAAAACTGCTTAAATCATAGAATTTGGGGGTCATTTTGATCCCAAAGTATTATTAACCTCAATAACCATAATTTCCACTCATTTTCAGTCTATTCTGAACACCTCACACCTCACAATATTATTTTTAGTCCTAAAATTTGCACCGAGGTCGCTGGATGGCTAAGCTAAGCGACCCAAGTGGCCGACACAAACACCTGGCCCATCTAGGAGTGGCACTGCAGTGTCACGCAGGATGGCCCTTCCAAAAAACACTCCCCAAACAGCACATGACGCAAAGAAAAGAAGAGGCGCAATGAGGTAGCTGTGTGAGTAAGCTAAGCGACCCTAGTGGCCGACACAAACACCTGGCCCATCTAGGAGTGGCACTGCAGTGTCACGCAGGATGGCCCTTCCAAAAAACACTCCCCAAACAGCACATGACGCAAAGAAAAAAAGAGGCGCAATGAGGTAGCTGTGTGAGTAAGCTAAGCAACTCTAGTGGCCGACACAAACACCTGGCCCATCTAGGAGTGGCACTGCAGTGTCACGCAGGATGGCCCTTCCAAAAAACACTCCCCAAACAGCACATGACGCAAAGAAAAAAAGAGGCGCAATGAGGTAGCTGTGTGAGTAAGCTAAGCGACCCTAGTGGCCGACACAAACACCTGGCCCATCTAGGAGTGGCACTGCAGTGTCACGCAGGATGGCCCTTCCAAAAAACACCCCCCAAACAGCACATGACGCAAAGAAAAATGAAAGAAAAAAGAGGTGCAAGATGGAATTGTCCTTGGGCCCTCCCACCCACCCTTATGTTGTATAAACAGGACATGCACACTTTAACCAACCCATCATTTCAGTGACAGGGTCTGCCACACGACTGTGACTGAAATGACGGGTTGGTTTGGACCCCCACCAAAAAAGAAGCAATTAATCTCTCCTTGCACAAACTGGCTCTACAGAGGCAAGATGTCCACCTCATCATCATCCTCTGATATATCACCGTGTACATCCCCCTCCTCACAGATTATCAATTCGTCCCCACTGGAATCCACCATCTCAGCTCCCTGTGTACTTTGTGGAGGCAATTGCTGCTGGTCAATGTCTCCACGGAGGAATTGATTATAATTAATTTTAATGAACATCATCTTCTCCGCATTTTCTGGATGTAACCTCGTACGCCGATTGCTGACAAGGTGAGCGGCTGCACTAAACACTCTTTCGGAGTACACACTTGTGGGAGGGCAACTTAGGTAGAATAAAGCCAGTTTGTGCAAGGGCCTCCAAATTGCCTCTTTTTCCTGCCAGTATAAGTACGGACTGTCTGACGTGCCTACTTGGATGCGGTCACTCATATAATCCTCCACCATTCTTTCAATGGGGAGAGAATCATATGCAGTGACAGTAGACGACATGTCCGTAATCGTTGTCAGGTCCTTCAGTCCGGACCAGATGTCAGCATCAGCAGTCGCTCCAGACTGCCCTGCATCACCGCCAGCGGGTGGGCTCGGAATTCTGAGCCTTTTCCTCGCACCCCCAGTTGCGGGAGAATGTGAAGGAGGAGATGTTGACAGGTCGCGTTCCGCTTGACTTGACAATTTTGTCACCAGCAGTTCTTTGAACCCCAGCAGACTTGTGTCTGCCGGAAAGAGAGATCCAAGGTAGGTTTTAAATCTAGGATCGAGCACGGTGGCCAAAATGTAGTGCTCTGATTTCAACAGATTGACCACCCGTGAATCCTTGTTAAGCGAATTAAGGGCTCCATCCACAAGTCCCACATGCCTAGCGGAATCGCTCTGTGTTAGCTCCTCCTTCAATGTCTCCAGCTTCTTCTGCAAAAGCCTGATGAGGGGAATGACCTGACTCAGGCTGGCAGTGTCTGAACTGACTTCACGTGTGGCAAGTTCAAAAGGTTGCAGAACCTTGCACAACGTTGAAATCATTCTCCACTGCGCTTGAGACAGGTGCATTCCACCTCCTATATCGTGCTCAGTTGTATAGGCTTGAATGGCCTTTTGCTGCTCCTCCAACCTCTGAAGCATATAGAGGGTTGAATTCCACCTCGTTACCACTTCTTGCTTCAGATGATGGCAGGGCAGGTTCAGGCGTTTTTGGTGGTGCTCCAGTCTTCTGTACGTGGTGCCTGTACGCCGAAAGTGTCCCGCAATTCTTCTGGCCACCGACAGCATCTCTTGCACGCCCCTCTCGTTTTTTAAATAATTCTGCACCACCAAATTCAAGGTATGTGCAAAACATGGGACGTGCTGGAATTTGCCCAGATTTAATGCACACACAATATTGCTGGCGTTGTCCGATGCCACAAATCCACAGGAGAGTCCAATTGGGGTAAGCCATTCTGCGATGATCTTCCTCAGTTGCCGTAAGAGGTTTTTAGCTGTGTGCGTATTCTGGAAAGCGGTGATACAAAGCGTAGCCTGCCTAGGAAAGAGTTGGCGTTTGCGAGATGCTGCTACTGGTGCCGCCGCTGCTGTTCTTGCGGCGGGAGTCCATACATCTACCCAGTGGGCTGTCACAGTCATATAGTCCTGAGCCTGCCCTGCTCCACTTGTCCACATGTCCGTGGTTAAGTGGACATTGGGTACAACTGCATTTTTTAGGACACTGGTGAGTCTTTTTCTGAGGTCTGTGTACATTTTCGGTATCGCCTGCCTAGAGAAATGGAACCTAGATGGTATTTGGTACCGGGGACACAGTACCTCCAACAAGTCTCTAGTTGGCTCTGCAGTAATGATGGATACCGGAACCACGTTTCTCACCGCCCAGGATGCCAAGGCCTCAGTTATCCGCTTTGCAGCAGGATGACTGCTGTGATATTTCATCTTCCTCGCAAAGGACTGTTGGACAGTCAATTGCTTGGTGGAAGTAGTAAAAGTGGTCTTACGAGTACGACTTCCCCTCTGGGATAACCATCGACTCCCAGCAGCAACAACAGCAGCGCCAGCAGCAGTAGGCGTTACACGCAAGGATGCATCGGAGGAATCCCAGGCAGGAGAGGACTCGTCAGAATTGCCAGTGACATGGCCTGCAGGACTATTGGCATTCCTGGGGAAGGAGGAAATTGACACTGAGGGAGTTGGTGGGGTGGTTTGCGTGAGCTTGGTTACAAGAGGAAGGGATTTACTGGTCAGTGGACTGCTTCCGCTGTCGCCCAAAGTTTTTGAACTTGTCACTGACTTATGATGAATGCGCTGCAGGTGACGTATAAGGGAGGATGTTCCGAGGTGGTTAACGTCCTTACCCCTACTTATTACAGCTTGACAAAGGCAACACACGGCTTGACAAATGTTGTCCGCATTTCTGTTGAAATACTTCCACACCGAAGAGCTGATTTTTTTGGTATTTTCACCAGGCATGTCAATGGCCCTATTCCTCCCACGGACAACAGGTGTCTCCCCGGGTGCCTGATTTAAACAAACCACCTCACCATCAGAATCCTCCTGGTCAATTTCCTCCCCAGCGCCAGCAACACCCATATCCTCCTCATCCTGGTGTACTTCAACACTGACATCTTCAATCTGACTATCAGGAACTGGACTGCGGGTGCTCCTTCCAGCACTTGCAGGGGGCGTGCAAATGGTGGAAGGCGCATGCTCTTCACGTCCAGTGTTGGGAAGGTCAGGCATCGCAAACGACACAATTGGACTCTCCTTGTGGATTTGTGATTTCGAAGAACGCACAGTTCTTTGCTGTGCTTTTGCCAGCTTGAGTCTTTTCATTTTTCTAGCGAGAGGCTGAGTGCTTCCATCCTCATGTGAAGCTGAACCACTAGCCATGAACATAGGCCAGGGCCTCAGCCGTTCCTTGCCACTCCGTGTGGTAAATGGCATATTGGCAAGTTTACGCTTCTCCTCCGACAATTTTATTTTAGGTTTTGGAGTCCTTTTTTTACTGATATTTGGTGTTTTGAATTTTACATGCTCTGTACTATGACATTGGGCATCGGCCTTGGCAGACGACGTTGCTGGCATTTCATCGTCTCGGCCATGACTAGTGGCAGCAGCTTCAGCACGAGGTGGAAGTCGATCTTGATCTTTCCCTATTTTTGGAACCTCAACATTTTTGTTCTCCATATTTTAATAGGCACAACTAAAAGGCACCTCAGGTAAACAATGGAGATGGATGGATACTAGTATACTTATGGATGGACGAGCGACTGCCGACACAGAGGTAGCTACAGCCGTGGACTACCGTACTGCGTCTGCTGCTAATATAGACTGGATGATAATGATATAAAAAAAATATATATATATATCACTATTGCAGCCGGACAGGTATATATTATATAATGACGGACCTGATGGACACTGTCAGCTCAGCACTGCAGACTCCTAAAGTTAAGCTACTAGTATCAAGAAGATAGAAAAAAAAAAAAAACACCACAGGTAGGTGGTATACAATTATGGATGGACGAGCGACTGCCGACACAGAGGTAGCTACAGCCGTGGACTACCGTACTGCGTCTGCTGCTAATATAGACTGGATGATAATGATATAAAAAATATATATATATATATCACTACTGCAGCCGGACAGGTATATATTATATAATGACAGACCTGCTGGACACTGTCAGCTCAGCACTGCAGACTCCTAAAGTAAGCTACTAGTATCAAGAAGATAGAAAAAAAAACACACACCACGGGTAGGTGGTATACAATTATGGATGGACGAGCGACTGCCGACACAGAGGTAGCTACAGCCGTGGACTACCGTACTGCGTCTGCTGCTAATATAGACTGGATGATAATGAGATATAAAATATATATATATCACTACTGCAGCCGGACAGGTATATATTATATAATGACGGACCTGCTGGACACTGTCAGCTCAGCACTGCAGACTCCTAAAGTAAGCTACTAGTAGTATCAAGAAGATAGAAAAAAAAAAAACACCACAGGTAGGTGGTATACAATTATGGATGGACGAGCGACTGCCGACACAGAGGTAGCTACAGCCGTGGACTACCGTACTGCGTCTGCTGCTAATATAGACTGGATGATAATGAGATATAAAATATATATATATCACTACTGCAGCCGGACAGGTATATATTATATAATGACGGACCTGCTGGACACTGTCGGCTCAGCACTGCAGACTCCTAAAGTAAGCTACTAGTATCAAGAAGATAGAAAAAAAAAAAAACCACCACGGGTAGGTGGTATACAATTATGGATGGACGAGCGACTGCCGACACAGAGGTAGCTACAGCCGTGGACTACCGTACTGCGTCTGCTGCAGTGCTAATATAGACTGGATGATAATGATATAAAAAAAATATATATATCACTACTGCAGCCGGACAGGTATATATTATATAATGACGGACCTGCTGGACACTGTCAGCAGAATGCGTTTATAGAATAAAAACACCACACGACGAGTGTTTAACTTTTTCAGGCAGACAATCACAATATACTGGTGGTCAGTGGTCACTGGTCAGTCACACTGGCAGTGGCACTCTGGCAGCAAAAGTGTGCACTGTTAAAATATGTACTCCTGCTATAACTGCTCCCCAGTCTCCCCCACAATTAAGCTGTGTGAGCAGTGAGCACTCAGCACAGTCAGATATACAGTATTACATAGATGATGCAGCACACTGAGGCTGAGCACAGATATGGTATGTGACTGTGTCACACTGTGTATCGTTTTTTTTCAGGCAGAGAACGGATTAATTAAACTGGTGGTCACTGGTCACACTATCAGCAAGTAGTACTCCTAATATGCTCCCCAAAATTAGTAAATCAAGTGTCTCTACTACTCTCTAGTCTACTCTAAACGGAGAGGACGCCAGCCACGTCCTCTCCCTATCAATCTCAATGCACGTGTGAAAATGGCGGCGACGCGCGGCTCCTTATATAGAATCCGAGTCTCGCGATAGAATCCGAGCCTCGCGAGAATCCGACAGCGGGATGATGACGTTCGGGCGCGCTCGGGTTAACCGAGCAAGGCGGGAAGATCCGAGTCTGCCTCGGACCCGTGTAAAAAGCGTGAAGTTCGGGGGGGTTCGGTTTCCGAGAAACCGAACCCGCTCATCACTAACATTCACTCAGGGTGTGCTGAGGATTTAGCCTCCTTATGTGCCACCCATGGCCCTTTGGGATCTGTCGGTGGTCTTGGAGGCCTTACAAGAGTCTCCATTTGAGCCTCTTACCTCTGCTGACCTTAAGTGGCTATCTCTTAAGGTGTTGTTTTTGCTGGCTCTTGCTTCAGCTAGAAGGGTACCGGACTTGGGTGCCTTATCCTATAAGTCCCCCTATTTGATTTTTCACTGTGACCGGGCGGTTCTTCGGACGCGCCCAGGTTATTTACCCAAGGTGATGTCTTCTTTTCGCCTTAACCAGGAGATTGTGGTTCCGGCATTTAATTCTCCTGAGTTGTCTTCCAAAGAGCGGTCTTTGGATGTGGTTCGGGCTCTCCGTATCTCTGTGAAGAGAACTTCCTCCATTAGGAAATCCGATTCTCTCTTTGTGTTGTTTGGTTTTCACAAACGTGGCTGGCCGGCTTCTAAGCAGACATTGGCCAGATGGATTAGAATGGTGATTGCACATGCTTATGTACAGGCTGGTCGTCTGGTTCCTGTTACCATCAAAGCCCATTCTACTCGGTCGGTTGGACCTTTTTGGGCGGCCCATCGTGGTGCGACCCTTGAACAATTGTGCAAGGCGACTACATGGTCCTCGAGGAACACGTTTATTAGTTTCTATGCCTTTGATACTGCCGCTTCCCAGGATGCCTCCTTTGGACGCCGGGTTCTTGTGCCCGCTACAGTGCGTCCCCTCCCGTAAAGAACTGCTTTTGGACATCCCCGATGTTACTTCCTTGTGGAGCCCAGTGTACCCCGCAGCAGAATACGAGATTTATGGTAAGAACTTACCGTTGTTAAATCTTTCTGCGAGGTACACTGGGCTCCACAAGGCGCCCACCCTGACGCACCTAGCTTTTTTGGGTTGGTATTGGCATAGCCGCTGACACCCTCTCCTGCGGTGAGTGTGTGGTGTAATTGGCTACGAGCGGTTGTCGTCTCTGGTACCTGCTACTGCATTGGGCTGGTTAACTAAACTGAGCTCACTGGCATGGAGGCGGGGTTATAGAGGAGGCGGCGCAGACTAAACAGACTAAAGCTTTGAGCCTGTTGGTGCCTTGGATCAAGATCCTACTCTACACCCCCAATGTTACTTCCTTGTGGAGCCCAGTGTACCTCGCAGAAAGAGATTTAACAACGGTAAGTTCTTACCATAAATCTCGTTTTTCAAGACATGTCTGTGACCACTTGTCTCAACTGCCACTGCGCCTCTGTGTACACTGATTTTATGGCCTTATTGTTAAGTTCGGTGTTAAATCCTGATTAATGAAATAGAATAGAGTGATTACATTATAGTCAGGTTAAAGACATTACACTTGTGAAAATTTGCGTATTATGGGTATATTTAATGAAAGTGCAGGTTTTTAGAAGTGGAGAAATTGGCCATAGCAACCAATCAGATTCTACTTTGTATCTTCATATCTTCATACCTTCAAAAACCCCGGCCGTACACACGGGGAGATGTGTGCTGAGCGATCTAGCACAGACCGCCCAGCACACATCTCTCCCCTCGCTCAGCACACAGCGCTTAGATTGCTTATAATTTAAGCACGGATCTCTCCATGTGTACCCCCCTATACTTAAAGTATGTTCCCCCCATGTCACTCACATTCATCTTGGCTCAGCACCGTAAAATGTGATTAAAACAATACCAAAATGTAAATAAGGTTGCTTTAGCAATACGGTATCCGGACTCCAGGTCGACAACAAAAAGGTCGACACACCTTAGGTCGGCATGGACAAAAGGTCAACATGACAAGGTCGACATGGAAAAAGGTTGACATGAGTTTTTCACGATTTTTTTCTTTTTTGGAACTTTTTCATACTTAACGATCCACGTGGACTATGATTGGAACGGTAATCTGTGCCGAGCGAAGCGGTAGCGGAGCGAGGGGACACGGTGCACTAACTGGGGTTCCCGGTCACTCAACGAAGAAAACGACACCAAAAACCCATAAAAAACTCATGTCGACCTTTTTCCATGTCGACCTTGTTCATGTCGACCTTTTTGTCCATGTCGACCTAAGGTGTGTGACCTGTTTGTTGTCGACCTGGAGTCCCAGACCCAGCATTACAACCACTCATACAATAATATCTAACACATTTGTAACATGTGCTCTTACATTAAAGGGTGTCACCTGTGATGTTACGTCGCTGCAATTACTGTTTATAGTAATAGCCCGGGCCATGTCTGAGCATCCGGAAGAACCCAGCGCTGCCTGGGCCAGAACAATTTAGCAACAAAGTGACTGTCTGTGCACTGCAGGGACTTTTTGAGGCTAAATCCTGGGATCCCATGGAACAGCTTCCCTATTAGCATCACACTCCGAAAGGAGTGCTTCTTTGTCATTTGCAGAGCCGGTCATAGGCATAGGCAAACTAGGCAATTGCCTAGGGCATTTGATATGCCTAGGGGCATCAGCAGCTTCTGCTGATTAAAATGATATGCGGCATGCCTATATTCTGTGTAGCATTTCATATGCAGATACATCCACAGTCTCACACAGTATATAGACATGCTGCATATCATTTTAATCAGCAGAAGCTGCTTGTGTATCCTAGCCACATAGCAATGCAAGTAAGATGCATTTTCAAAAAAAAAAAGGTTATATTTATGAGGACACATCTGTATCCAAGCAGAGGCAGAGGTCACAGTGTTAGTGGAAGTGTGAGTGCTGTGTGCATATGAGTGGGTTGGTTGTGCAGTAGTGTTCGGAATATGTGTAAGGAGCATTGTGTGTGTCATGTAAAAATGCATTAATAATGTGCAACATATGTGTAAGGGGCACTATGTGTGTCATGTTTATAAGGGCATTAATAATGTGCGGCATATGTGTAACAGGGTACTACTGTATGTGTGTCATTATGTGTATAGGGACACTAATAATGTGCAGCAAATTTGTAAGGGGCACTATGTGTGTCATTATGTGTATAAGGTCATTAATAATGTGCGGCATATGTGTAAGGGACATTATGTCTAAAAGGGCATTAATAAAGGTTGGCATAATGTGTAAGGCGCATTATGTTTATAGGGACATTAATAATGTATGTCATATGTGTAATGTATGTCATACTGTGTGGATTGTGTGTAAATGCATTACTAATGTGTGGCATTATGTGTATAAGGTGCTCTACTATGTGGCGTTGCGTATAGAAAGGGCACTACTGTGTCGTCTAATGTGAATAAAGAGCAATAGGGTGTGGTGTAATGTGAATAAGGAGCAATTCAGTGTGATGTAATGTGAATAAGGGGCTCTACTGTGAGGAGTAATGTTTATAAGGTAAAGTGATACTACTGTGGGATGTAATATGAATTATGGACACTATCGCATGATCATATGTGAATAAAGTTGCAGTACTGTGTGGCGTAATTGAAATTGGGGATATTGTGTGGCCATGCCCCTTGCCAGCAAAAACACACCCCTTTTTGGGCTGTGCGCCAAATGTGCAAACTTTTCCTATTTATAATATAGGGTGTACAAGGTCAGAGGCGGAACCAGCGGTGGTGCTCTTGCCTAGGGCATCATATTGGTTAGGGCCGGCTCTGGTCATTTGTTAAGGGTTTTATATTTTCAATACACAGAAACCTTCATGGACCAAAGAAGAGTAACCCACTGAACCCCAGTCATTAGTAAGCAGTAACATGGTGAATAAGGTTTGGATGTGAGAATAGAAAGAAACAGTGTTCTCCTGCAGTCCACCCACACTGATGGGAGGGGAGACATAGGGCACTGCAGCAGGGTCCCTGCACAAAAGCTAAAACCAGGTAACGGCTGGGAGGGCAGCGATCCATAATTCTAGCCCCAGAGCTGTGTAGAACCACAGAGCCAGGATTCCTGGGCATTTGAATACACATGCCTACTATTATGGCGTGTGCATGTGTGTAGCTGTAACTCTGTCGGCAAACACCACACACGGCAGGTACAGTGCGCAGGATATCTGGACAGTGCTGATCAAATCAGTTGGGCATGTTGGAAAATTTTAGCATGCCCGAACAACGGATCAGCGCCAATTGATCACGGCAATACACAGTACAATTATCTGGCAGATCATTTGAGCATGTATTTTTAGCTAAGGAGTTACCAAACGCACAGGAGAGGTACAGATACATTTAGAATCTATTGGTTTAAAAATGAGCCATTTAGGGCGGTATTCAAATGATATATCACGCCCAATTTCCTTTCTAAAGTGATCCCCGTTTTAGCGCATATCGCACCCATAGTAATCAATCAGGTTTAGCTGTGTAAAGAGCTGGGCGCCCTCGCTTCCCCCGGGGGTAGCGAGCTGAAATGATCCCACATGAGTCATCAGAAACAGAACGGGTGTCGAAAGGGGTGAAAAGAATTGGATACCGCCCTTAATGTCTATTTCTTTATTGGTATTTTTTAATAATGTATTTGTTCCATTATAACTGTGCATTAAATGTTTTTTTTTTCCTCTTACGTCCTAGAGGATTCTGGGGTCCACATTAGTACCATGAGGTATAAACTGGTCCACTAGGAGCCACTAGCACTTTAAGAGTTTGAGAGTGTGGGCTGGCTCCTCCCTCTATGCCCCTCCTACCAGACTCCGTTTAGAAAATGTGCACGGAGGAGCTGGTCACAGCTAGGGGAGCTCTACAGAGCTTCTTTAGTAAAGTTTAGTTTAGAGTTTATTTTTTTACAGGGAGGCTGCTGGCAACAGCTTCCCTGCTTCGTGGGACTAAGGGGGGGGAGTAGGGTCCGCCATGCGGGGACTGAGCCTCTATCTCCGCTGACAGGACACTGAGCTCCTGAGGGGATCGAACGTTCCCTGCCACAGGGGATCGCTCACCCCGGCAGCATGCCGCCACCCTCTTACAGAGCCAGAAGATAGGTGGCGAGTTAGTCACCGGCCCCCTTGCAAACAGGGAGCCGGTGTGAAGATGGCGGCAACAGGGTATGGAGCGCAGTACTAACTGCGCTCCGGGGCTCAGCGGTACATACAGTAGTGCGGCGCTGTGAGGGGCGCCCTAAGCCTGAGCAGCGCCTACACCCTACACTGGTCACACAGACTGTCGGGGTCCCAGGATCTCTGCCAGCATAAATCCTCAGGCCAGTATAATCCTATGAAGAGCAGGAAGACAGCGCCATTAAGGGGGCGGAGCTTCTCAGAGCGGACCCAGCAGTGTTCAGCGCCATTTTCCTGCCTGCAGAAACGCTGTCAGTGAAGTGCAGTCCCTCCAGAGCAGCTCCAGTTATCTCTCACGGTATCAGGGTGTTGTAGAAGAGGGGGAGGCTGTGTAAAGACTGTGTGACCTATTAAGGTACACAGTCAGCACTGGCTTAGGGTCTCCCTATACCTGGAAAGCGCTGTGTGTGGGTTGGCTCCAATCTCTATGTCTCTCTTGCCATTCTTGGGGGTGAAACTCTGTCTGTCCTCCCCTGTGTGTGTGTGGAGTGTCTGGTCTCCTTTAAGCTATGTCCAGGGACTCTGTGTCATATGCTGCAGAGGATATGTCCTCTCAGGATGATCCCATTCCATGTTTTAGCACAGATACCAGCAAGGGAGCCTGAACCTTGTACACGGCTTCAGGGGCGATACTATGGCCTACTATTGCCTGTGGTTATCCTCTATCAAATCCATGATTTCTCAGATTTCTACTAGGGTTGCACAGAATGAATCTGCAACTCTGGTTTTACAGTTTGGTCTGGTTCTGTTACCTCAGGGCCCCCCTCAGGAGTTTCCCATAAACACGCTCTTGCACAGATTATGCAGGATGACACGGATACCGACTCTGACATGGCAGACGGTGATGAGGATGTGCTTAGGGGGGCCGCATCTCTTGCTAAAGGGGTGCAGTTGATGATAGAGGCTATAAGGGATGTGTTGAATATTGCAGATACAACACCTGAGCAGGTTGAGGAGACTTACTTCACTGACAATAAGAAAGCCTTGCTAACCTTCCCTGCGTCCAAAGAATTAAATGCTATATTTGAGAAAGCATGGGAAAACCCGGAGAAAAAATTCCAGATCCCTAGAAAGGATCTGGTTGCCTTTACCTTCCCTGAGGAGGATAGGAAAAAAAGGGAAAACCCACCCATAGTGGACGCGTCTGTATCCAGACTCTCTAAAAAGGTGGTTTTACCTGCTTGAGGATTTGGATACTATGATAAAAGTGACGTAGAATTGATTTTACGTAACATTCAGGATTCTGCAGGATTTATGGTGGAATCCATGAAGGACCTGGGTTCGATGGCTGCAGGAATTTCTTCCATGTCTGTCTCAGCTCGTCAATGACTGTGGCTGTGCTAGTGGGCTGCTGACGCAGAATCCAGGAGAGGTGTGGAGACCCTACCTTACACAGGTCAGGCTCTCTTTGGGGAAGCATTAGATGCGTGGATCTCCACAGCTACAGCGGGTAAGTCACCTTTTCTTCCCTCAGCTGCACCTGCTACGAAGAAACCTTTTCCTTCAGCGGCATCACAGTCCTTTCGTGTTACTAAAATAAGAAAGGCCAAACCGTCCAACATCTTCTTTAGAGGAGGTCTGCCAAAATCCAAGAAACCTGCTGCTGCAGGTTTCCAGGAACAGAAGCCTGCTTCTGGTATGCCAAAGTCCTCAGCATGACGGTGGACAGCACGGCCTGGAGGTAGGGCCGCTGGAGGCACAGGTTACCGTTCCGGTTCCTCCACAGATACAAAGCAAAGGTTACTATTCGAACCTTTTCGTGGTACCTAAACCGGATGATTCGGTCAGGCCCATTCTGAACTTAAAATCACTAAACCCCTTTCTGAGGGAGTTTAAGTTCAAAATGGAGTCTCTAAGGGCAGTGATATCAGGTCTGGAGGAGGGGGAATTCCTGGTATCCCTAGATATCAAGGATGCGTACCTCCACATTCCGATTTGGCTGCCGCATCAGGCTTATCTCCGATTTGCTCTGTTGGACTGTCAATTTCAGTTCCAGGCGCTGCCATTTGGCCTCTCTACAGCACCAAGGGTATTCACCAAGGTGATGGCGGAAATGATCTCCTCCGCAGACAGGGGGTGAACATAATTCCATATTTGGACGATCTGCTGATAAAGGCATCGTCCAAGGAGAAGCTGTTACGGTCCATAGCTCTCACGACCCAGCTTCTCAGGGAACATGGTTGGATCCTGAATCTTCCAAAATCTCATCTGGAGCCTACCAGGAGGTTGTCCTTTCTGGGAATGATCCTCGACACGGAAGTGCAGAGGGTGTTTCTTCCAGAGGAAAAAGCATTGGTGATGCAAATAATGGTCCGGGATGTCCTGAACCCAACCCAGGTGTCGGTTCTTCAGTGCATTCGCCTTCTGGGGAAGATGGTGGCCTCTTACAAGGCTCTGCAGTACGGCAGGTTTCATGCTCGGTCCTTCCAATTGGATCTCCTGGACAAGTGGTCGGGATCCCATCTACACATGCACCAGAGAATACGTCTGTCGCCAAAGGCTGCAATTACCTCACCTTCTGGAGGGCCGCAGGTTCGTGATCCAGGACTGTATCCTTCTAACCACGGATGCAAGTCTTCGGGGCTGGGGCGCAGTCACTCAAGGGGAAACCTTCCAATGAAGGTGGTCAAGTCTGGAAGCCGGCCTGCTGATAAACATTCTGGAACTATGAGCCGTCTACAACGGTCTTCTCCAAGCGGCCCATCTTCTGGGACATCGGGCCATTCAAGTGCAGTCGGACAATGTAACGACAGTGGCTTACATAAACCGACAGGGCGGAATGAAGAGCAGAGCTGCAATGGCAGAGGTAACAAGAATCATCCTCTGGGCAGAAAAACATGCGTTGGCTCTGTCAGCAATCTTCATTCCGGGAGTAGACAACTGGGAAGCGGACTTCCTCAGTAGACACGAGCTCCATCCAGGGGAGTGGGGTCTCCATCCGGAGGCGTTCATTGAGGTAACAGATCTTTGGAGCGTACCCCAAATCGACATGATGGCCTCTCGTCTCAACAAGAAGCTTCGGCGGTATTGTTCCAGGTCGAGGGACCCGCAAGCAGTGGCGGTGGACGCCCTAGTGACTCCGTGGGTGTTCCAGTCGGTGTACGTGTTAACTCCACTTCCACTCATTCCAAGAGTTCTCAAACTCATAAGGAAAACAAGAGTTCAGGCAAACCTCATTGCTCTGGACTGGCCAAGAAAGGCTTGGTATGCGGATCTTCTGGATTTACTGCTAGAAGAGCCGAGGCCTCTTCCTCTTTGGGAGGATCTGCTGCAGCAGGGGCCGTTCGCCTATCAAGACTTACCATGGCTACGTTTGATGGCATGGAAGTTGAACGCCAGATACTAGCTCGGAAGGGCATTCCGAACAAAGTTATTCCTACCCTGATACAGACTTGAAAAGGAGTAACGTCTAAACATTACCATCGTATTTGGAAGAAATATGTATCTTGGTGTGAATCCAAGAAGTTTCCTGCGGGGGAGTTTCAACTGGGACGTTTTCTCCTCTTCCTGCAAACAGGTGTGTATATGGGCCTGAGGTTAGGATCCATAAAGGTCCAAATTACGTCCCTATTCATTTTCTTCCAGAAACAGTTGGCCGCCCTCCCTGAGGTTCAGACTTTTTTGAAGAGAGTTCTGCACATCCAACCTCCCTTTGTACCGCCTACGGCGCCTTGGGATCTTGGTGTTGCAGTTCCTCCAGTCGGACTGGTTTGAGCCTCTACAGAAGGTTGAGGTCAAGTTTCTCACATGGATGGCTGTCACTTTGTTGGCCTTAGCTTCTGCTAGACATGTGTCGGAGTTGGGGGCTTTGTCATGTAAAAGCCCATACTTGGTCTTCCATGAAGACAGAGCTGAGCTTCGGACACGTCAGCAGTTTCTTCCGAAGGTTGTGTCGGCATTTCATATCAACCAACCTATTGTGGTGCCAGTTGCGACCGACTCCTCAATTTCATCAAAGTCCTTAGATGTTGTAAGGGCTCTAAAGATCTATGTGAGGAGGACTGCTCATCACAGAAAATCGGACTCTCTGTTTGTCCTGTGTGATCCCAAGAACATTGGGTGTCCTGCTTCTAAGCAGACGATCTCTCACTGGATCAGGTTCACTATCCAGCATGCGTATTCTACAGCAGGCTTGCCGTGTCCTACGTCTGTTAAGGCCCACTCTACTCGTAAGGTGGGTTCTTCCTGGGCGGTTGCCCGGGGGGTCTCGGCCTTACAACTCTGCCGAGCAGCTACTTGGTCGGGGTCGAACACGTTCGCAAAGTTCTACAATTTCGATACTTTGGCCTCTGAGGACCTTAAGTTTGGTCAATTGGTTCTGCAGGAGCCTCCGTGCTCTCCCTCCCATTCTGGGAGCTTTGGTACTTACCCATGGTACTGATGTGGACCTCAGCATCCTCTAGGACGTAAGAGAAAATAGGATTTTAATTACCTACCAGTAAATCCCTTTCTCGTAGTCCGTAGAGGATGCTGGGCGCCAGCCCAGCGCTTCGTTATCCTGCAGTGGGTATTTCGTTCAGTACTGCTTAGTTCTAGGTTAAGTACTGTTTTGTTACTTGGTAAGTAATCTTGCTCAGCCGTTGCTGATGTTTCAAGCTAGTTAGCTTGGTTTACCTTGTGTGTGAGCTGGTGTGAATCTCGCCACTATCTGTGTAAAATCCTTCTCTCGAAGATGTCCGTCTCCTCGGGCACCGTTTCTAGACTGAGTCTGGTAGGAGGGGCATAGAGGGAGGAGCCAGCCCACACTCTTAAAGTGCCAGTGGCTCCTAGTGGACCCATCTATACCCCATGGTACTAATGTGGACCCCAGCATCCTCTACGGACTACGACAAAAGGATTTACCGGTAGGTAATTAAATTCCTATTTTATCGTTAGATACATGTCTTAATAATATTT